>NC_138202.1:239185041-239317541 GCF_964194415.1 Vipera berus
GTTTTTGCTATATTTTATCATATTAGAACATATTCTCATCTGTAAATAGCAGCAGAAAGCAGATACCCTTAGGTATTCCTCATCTGTATTCCTCAATTCCTGTACCTGTTTATTAGCATTTTTAAATGCCAAAATTACCAACCAATCAGATTAGCCTTTGCTTTTTCAGTCAACTTTCGGACTCTGCCTCTGCTAGATGTTCCAAAAGTCAAAGAAGTGTCCTCAAACAACAGTTGTCTTTGTTCTTCTTCTGAATCATCTTCGTTGTAAAAGGCTGTCCTCCTACCTTGGTTTCTAGTTCTCATATGAGGTTCAGAATCTTTACATTCCTCAGTCTCTTCTTCAATAGGCTCATCTGTCTTTTTCCTCCTGCTTCTTGTCTGAATCTTAGGATCAGGAGAAAAAGTAAGTTCCAATTCTGGCTGGTCTTCCTGTAGTTTTCTTTTAGGTTTTCTCCCACCACGGCCTTTTCTTTGTAACAAGTCTTCCTTCACATTGTTTTCAGAGACAGAATTGCATGCAGTAGAAACAGAGGCTTCCTCCATTATCAAATCTTTCACAGTCTGGTTTCTGTGCTCCTCTGAATGTTTCTGTTCAGCAAGTAACAGAGTTTTTGGTTTTCTCCCTCTTTTCTTGTGCACCACTTCACACGTATTGTTGGTCTCAATCTTGGGTTTCCGTCCAGGGCCCCTCTTAAACACAGGTTTTGAAGATTGCTCCCCATGTCCATTTACTTGGATGCTTCCCAAGGCCAAAGCCATTGCATTATTCTTGCAATCTGATATAACAACAAAGTAATGCGTAAGTAACTCATAGCAGCCATTTTAACTGCACAGACAACTTTCAAAACCTTCATTGAATTTACAATTTAAAATGTAGAATTGGAGCGATCAACCTGCTGAACTCCAAATGTAGGCAGTGTCAGTTTCACAGCAAGCTTATTATCAAATGCATTCATTACTTTTTACTAATGTGATCTATTTTTCAGCATCCTATGCCACAAACTAATTATAGCAAGTGCAGCCCCTTGAGGGATGTGAGAATTGTGAAAGACCTGTATCTCACAGGAAAAAAAAGAGGGAGGATATTCAATGAAGTAGAGGCAGATAACTGGTTCCTTGAAGAGGAATTGCATCAGGACACAAATGGCAGCGTGACCTTGGATGTCTTGGTGGCCTTTGATACCACTCATCATAGCAAAGGCCTGGGAGAAGAAAGCACGATTTTGTAGTTCGCTTTTCTGGTCAGGTTGTTGCTGCATTTTGTTTCTATATTTTTAATAGATGTTATTGACCTTACAAATAAACAATAAACAAACCAATAAAATTCAAACAAACTTACCTTGTGGACTGACCATAGCTGATTTTGGTTTACGTTTGATTTGTTTATCTTTTTCTAAATTTTCTCTTGCAGTATTATTCCTAGTGTTATGGATATAATTGGCTTGATTAGGGACTGGTAAAACATTCTGGTTCTTGGAATGTTTGGTAGAATTTTCTAGTACTGTTAGACAAAAAAAGGGTAAGCTTTTATTAGAATCTAATATCTGCTCAGCAATAAAATTAATATTTTCAATGTGGAATATATACAAAGTGCATGCAAAGCAAGATGCTATTTTATTTGCTCATCCTCTTTTTGTAAGTTTTACTAAAGCTGTACTCTTTACACAATTACACTTTCATATTTTGGTATTGTTGTAGAATGTAGTATTTGGATCCAAAATGAGCAAAGGTGCTTCACATCTCGTATTCTTGCTGTATCTGTCCTAAGCTAACATAGTAACTGTGCAAGTTCAGGAAATTATTCAAGTTCAGAAGATATTATGGAGGTAGAGGCAGAGTGTCATTGCCCCCTTAATTCAAATGTACAAGCTCAGGAAAATACCCCTTTAAGAAACTAACAATGAATATACAGTGAGGGTGCCCATTAAGAAATAATTAGTATCAACAGCAACAATAGGTCTAATGTAGGCAAACAAATGTCCCAACCAAAACTACTTAAAAAGTGCTTGATTAGCTTCTCTAAGAAAGTTACTATTTCCAAGAAAAACTCCCTTGTAATTGAACCTCATGAATGCGACCATACACTACAAATTCTGATTCTATAATGGAAAATCATGGTACGGCAAATTTAGAATTAAAATTATTTTATCAATTAGTTCACCTGTTTTCCCTGATGTAGCAGCACTATTAGGCTTCAAAGTTACAGGCTTTCCACCTGAAGAAGTGGAAGGTTGTTCATTGGTAGTTGTTTCGGTTATTGCCCTAGTACTTCTTGTTCGAACCAAACTCGCCGAGTCAACTACTTTCCCGTTCATCTGAGCTGCGATGTTTCTCAATAAAGTTGGACGTGCAGGCGCAGAAGAAGAAGGTGTAGTGGCGAGCTCAGCTTTCAGCTGCGGTTTTATTAATCTTCGTTTCCTATCCGGACTAAAAATAGATGACAAGTCCAATAACTGATGCTATTTTATAGAGTAAAATAAAAACAATATTTATTAATATTAATAATATGCTTTGGTCATCAACCAGTTTAATCCATGAGTAATTCCAGTGGAGATTTAATTCAGATGTGGCCTACTTTACTCTATCCTTATGTTTTCCCTAGAATTCAAAATGCTCTCCAATATCCAAAAAGCTCAAATCCTAAGCAAATAAAGAGGTACGCAATATCTGGCTTAGAGTTACGTTTGTCGCTCCCCCCTTGCCCCCCCACCCTAATTGGATAGTTGGAAGATAGCTAATTAAAAAGAATAATCTCCACTGTCGTTCCTTGTCTCTAGAATGCTCCATCCTGGAATGTAATTCACAAGCTTAAGATGTTAAACTTTCCATCATAAGGTCTTTTATTCTTTCAATGCTGATGAGATTGAACGTATTTTTATCACTTGGGAGGAATTTCAGAATAATTCCATCTTCTCACTGAACGCTACCACTCAAATATCTTAAAACTATATTTACAATCGTGTTCTGTATTTTGAGCTTTTGGCTAGTCAATGGACAGAAATGCTAGTTATGACATGAAAGTGGTAATTAAGGCATCAGGCTAGAAACCAAGAAACTGTGAGTTCTAGTCCCACCTTAGGCATGATCGGTTGACTTTGATCCAATCACTTTTCTCTCAGCCCAACTCACCTCACAGGGTTGTTGTGGGGAAAACAGGAGGAAGAAGGAATATTAGGTGTGTTCTTTATATTATTTTTTATAAGTTATTAATAAAAATACTAAAGACAGGATAAAAAATAAATAAATAATAATTGCCCCTCAAAAATCTCTACTATTATAGTGGTGCCTAAATAAATAGAAAGGGAGCTAGACCTGAATCTACTCAAGGAAGTAAATTGGCGTCACAGTTTTTACACAATATATAAGGCTTATAGAAAGCATTAAAATACTGATACAACTCAGATACAATTGAAAGAACTGTATCATACCTTGATGCAGCACTACTTGAAAGAGAACTGCTTCTACTTCTTTTACTCCTTTTCTTTTGAATTGTGCTTCTTTTATGAAAGCGTAAGGCAGATTTGTAGTCTGATAAAATTGAACTAATGTGCTCCTCAAAGAAAGCAGACAGGCGTAGGCTCATACTATAAATCTGTTTTAAAAATTAAACAATTAACGATGATATAAATCTTGAATGGATGCATAAAATGTTAATTATAAAAAGACCAAATGGGCATATTTATCCCTGGAAAATTCTCCAGAGTTCAAGAGATTCTTGTTATTTCCTGCCCCAAACTTCCATGAACATAGCAAAAGAGGCTGATGTTATTAATATCAAGTGACATCCTCAAGAGACCCTTACAAACATCGTTACATTTCAATACAATATATGCTGTCAGAATGTTTTCAGTGATGAAAAATGTGGGCTAGAAATTTCATAAATAAAACACACACACACACTAAGCCTTGCCCTATTTTCTAATTTAACTGTTTATATTTGCCAGTGCCACATTAATAACACACTAAAATAAATGAAAAATCTACAGTATTCCAGTATATAGAATAATTTTGTATAAAGCAATTAATGTAAAATGATTCAGGTAGACATTAATAATTGCAATATGTTTCAAGGTCAAAACATTCTCACCCATAACTGTCCTAATAAAACCCCAAGAAAGTGTTCAAACTTCATTCTGACAGTGCCAGAAGAAGCCAAGAATGACCATTCTGACCTATTTTACAGTTGCAGTAACTCATTTGAGTTTGGATAATTTTTGACAGATTTAACCGTCACCTAAAATCAAAACAGAGCATTTCAGGAACTTAACATTTCAATGTGAAACATTTCTGCATACTTCAATATTTTGACTTAAACACGTTTTAGAGTGTGCTGAAAATTAAGGTAATAAAACAAAAGCTCTTGCCCACATTAGAAAATGAAGGGAAGGAAGTTAACTATCTTTTTAAAAATCTCTTCTGTTTGCCCAATATTTGTCTCTAAACAATTATAAATTCGCACCATCAAGAAAAAAGCAAAAATGCTTTCTCTCATTCTATTAATATGGTCTCTATGCTTTTCACATATGGTAAGTGACTACCCATGCTTCTTCTGAAAATAAAACTCTGGCAGATTTTCATAGTACTATGTTCATCAATAGTTAATGAAAAGACTGATGATCATTCACCTTCTGATTTGATCTCCAAAAAAAATCAAATCTACAATATTCTGGGAAGGGCCACATCATTCTATAGCAATATCCATTTTCCCCATTCTATCTGTGTAAACTTTTACCTCCACAATCTTTAGTATCATTACACATATCATTAAAATCTTTGCAAAACAAAATACCAGAGATTTTAAAAGACAAGAGATTTTTAAGTTAATTGATGGTAATGCTCTGCATTATTTTCTATGAAATTTGGTATGCTTCGTCCCTTGCCTTTATCTTTTTGCAATATTTTCCCTGTGCTAAATTATTATGAAAGGAAGTTTTATTTTTCCAAATCTTGCTCTAGAACCAGTTATCAAGTTATCTACAATCCAAAATGGATTGTAGAACCTCTTTATAGTTTTATTAGCCATATCAAATATAAAAATATAACTAACATTCAGAGGAATAAACACATCCCATGGTGCAATATTAAAACATTTTAGATATAAAATGTGAAGCCATACTCTTGATCTTTTGCATGGTGTATAAACTTTGGAATTGCTGAAGATCAGTCTGACATCTTTACACAGCTCCATTGGTGATTCATAATTTCCTGCTTCCAAGGTTTCTCGCACTGTTGCAAAATCCATTGGTGTATCAATAATGTCTCTGTAATCCTTTTAAAAAGCACAAATGTCAATAATCAGTATCAACAATAAGATTATAAGAATAGTACAACAGTACTGTTATTGTAAAAGCTTTGTAAAAATCATAAATCTTTAACCAAACCATGAAAGTCCAAGAACAAAATCCACATGTAAATACCTAATTTTTAAATATTTGTTGATTACTTTAAGAGTAGGATAGCCATTCTTTTTACTTCAATTTTTTAAGACAAATATTTCAGTATAATGCTAACTTTTTTCAATACTCACTGGATACTCAATAAGATCCACTGGCTGGCGAAAAGGTTCAGAATCTTCACACTGAAAAATCAGATTCAACAATTCCTGACACTGTCTCTTCCATGCCTGAATATCATATGACTGAGCTCTGTTACGCAGCCTTCTTTTTGGCTGATGATCCTGTAATGGCAATTTCAAACAGCTTTTATTATGTTTTTGTTACTATCTTTTATTACATATTGCCTTGCTGAGATTCCAACTTATAATTATCCAAGTTATCATGTAACAATTAGTTTTATAATTATTAAACACATAAATATGAGATATGAAAAGACATAGATGCACAGATGGGGAGTAGGGAGGCATGTCATGCAGACTCAAAATCTGAGCTGACTCAACCAATTAAATCAGAAGAGATTTGATTTAGCCTAAAATTAATTCAGCCTTATTTGTAGTTTTACTAACCCTCTCCATGTGATGTGAACTATTTATTAGACAATTAACTGTTCCTTCTGAATGACACAAATTCTTTGGGGATACCATAAAAATATGTCTTTGAGTTTCACACATCGAGTGTGTGAAAACTGTGGTACTGACTTAGCACATAATTTTTCTTTAATAAGACGGTTTCAGAACCTCCTTTGTAGCATTGACCGAGACAACTTGGTCATGACTACAAAGTACTTTTAGGTAGCTCCATATCAGATATGGGCATAGGGTAGAATATATTTATTAAATTTATATGACCCATCTTATTCTGAAAAGTGACTCTGGCAAGCTGTTCTAAGAATTATGCTTTTAAACATTTTATCAAAGGATTAGATGACAGCATCCGGGGGATGATTATTAAATCCACAGATGACACAACACTGGGAATACCAAATTAACACCCTACAATAGAAAGAGAACATTAAAAAGAAAAACCAGCCTGAATACTGGGCTAAAATAGGAAGAATGCTCTTGCATTTGAGGAGAAAAGAAATCAAAGGCAGAAATAAAGTGTAGCGGTGCTGGCTGAAAGGCTTTGTGGGAGCCTGCCTGAGGAGAGGGAAGCTCGGACAGCTGCTGCTGGTTTTTAGGCGCAGCGGGCGTGGATCAGGTGAAAGGAAAGAAAAAGGAGGAAAGGAAGGGGGTGGGAGAGGTGGTTGCTTTTGCTGTTGTTGGGGAGAGACCAGGTGAAGCCAAAGAGGAATTTGAGGTTTTAGCTGATCCCTTTATCAGGAGAGGGAAGGAGAGAGTGAGTGAGAGAGAGAAGGTGGAATTTTATTGCTTCTTTCACAGGGGTGGGGGGAATATCCTGAGCGGAGTCAAGAGGGAGAGTAAGGAGAGAGAAAGTTGCTGGGGTTGCTAAATTCAGTTTTTAACAATAAAGGAAAGGAGGGAGGGGTTTTGACATCAACAAGACCTGAGACTGCGAGAGACGACAGAAGAGAAGGAGAGGCTGGTCGCTATTGCTTTGGAGACCAGCGGCCATCCGAAAGGTTACTTGTGCAAGTTATACACATTGTAGGGAGTTGCTCTAGCAGGACGAGCTGTTACTGCAGAGTGCTAACTACCTTTGTTTGTGTTTCCACTGCTGCCTGGAGGGGGGGGTCCCCACCCCCTTGTTTCCAAACCGTCACTGTAAAATCATTGACTATTGCTGCTATGACTGCCTGGGGCTGTTAAAACAATGCCACACATTGACTATCTGGTCATCATTGTTCCTGAAAGCCCCCCTCTTGACAACAAGAATCTGCCATCTCCTCACTTTGCATGAGCTCCTGCTGGAAAAGACACTTTATTAACACTTTGAGAGGGTAGCTGCAGAGCGCGACGGAGGGGAGTGGGGCTGGGAGGGTCTGGGCTTTCGCGGCCTCTGTGGGGGTAACGCTACAGAAGGATAGAGACAGACAGTAGTACATGTGAAAAAGATCTACATGTTTTGGTAGTTGAACATGAAGCAAAAATATGGGCCAAAGGTTTTGCTATGGAAAAAGCTATTTTGGGTTGTATTAAAGAAGCACAGGGTCCATATTACAAACTGTCCCACTGTACCATTCCTTAGTTATGTCCCTCTTAAGATCATCATGTCACGTTCTGCAGAAAAAAGACATCAATACACCTGAGCAAGTTTATGAAGAAACTAGAAACCAAATCCTAGGAAGGATGATTAAAGGAACTGAATAACATTTAGTCTAAAGAAGACAAGAGAGATGCATATTATTTTCTGTTGCCCCAGAGGGCAGGACCAGCACTAATGGATTGATACTACAGGCAATTGATTCAGGTTAGATATCAGAAAAATAACTTGACTGTAAGAATTATCAACCAGTGGAATAGGTTGCCTTCCTGGGCACCTTCAAAGAGCAATATCAAAAGCAAGGGCAGCAACCTCAGGAAAAAAAGAACCATTTGGATTTCTGAAAATATCTTAAATGCTAATAGGATAATATAATAGAATCTCAAAAGCCTATTAAAATAACTCTCCTACACAACCTATAGCTAGTGCAATTAAGTGTTACTTTTGGGTCTCTGGTTATTGGGCACTTGACACTAGTTCACACTTCTACCCTTCCCTAGATTCATGAATCCTTTTCTGTAACAGCCATTTACAGACCTGCCTTAACAGTCTTGTTGCCTCTTCTATGTTCCCAAGCTCTGTTTCACCAGGCAGAAGCTGGATAGCCATCTGTTTCAATGCCTTTGTGGAAGTCACACTGAGCAAGGATTAACTTCTGAGGTTACTTCTAATACTATTCTGTGCACTTGGTACATAAAACTAGTTAAATGGGATATGGAATGGGTGGGTTATTTGTGCTATGCGAACAGAGCCCTACCATGTCAAATTTTATTTTATTCATAACATTTTTAAGCCGCTCATCTCCCCTACAAAGTGACTCTGGGCATCTTACAGGTTATAAATGCAGATTATCAAATCAGAAATACAGATTTAAAACAAAAGTTACCTTCCTCTTTCTAGTGGAAGTTCCTGGCATGTCAGCATCTTTCTCTTCTTCCTTTGGGCAACAAAATATCCATTATATGATGTAGAAATACTCAGCTTTGGAAAATATTTCACTTTGACACAACCTTATAGTTCCTTCTTAAATTTGTATCTAAGAACTATGTGCTTCTGCATTTTTATTGAGTGGTAAAACATACATGGCAACTGCAGAACCCATTGATTGTAATCCAATTATTTTTGTCCAATGACAAAACGGCTTCTCTCAATGCAACAGAATCTCATCTTTCCTCCTATCCATCCATCCATCCATGTGATGGTGGGGTGTAGATGTCACATAATTTTTGGAGAGAAAATATCAACGCACAATAAAATTCTGTTTGTCTATCACTGGACACAGACCACATTTTAGTACAGTTGGTTCTACTAGATTCAGCATTTCTCTCTTCTGTGTGTATATGATGTCAGTACTACAAAAGTACAAATTATACAATCCATTTTTCAAGGCTTAACCAAAAAGGAAAAAAATATAATTAAAGCAGAACAAAATATGATAAAAGCAGAACAAAAAAAGCAAAACAAAACAAAATAAGGGAATGCCTTCCTAAACTTTCAACATGTGAATTCTGTAAACTAATTTATGGCTAAAAATACCACGAGTCTTTGGTACTAATCTAGTTTTCGTTATACCTTCATAAAGAATCATAAAGCAGTAATTCATCTGCAGTGACTATGTGAAAATGATACTTTGACCATGAAAACTGCAGCATCATAAACATTCAGAAGGTTTCTTCCAATTATAATCATATATAAACAATCTCAATATTAACTCTGGGATTCTACAGGGACAATTTCTTTAAAAGTACATGACAAATTAAAGCCATTTCTGAGTTAAAGTTTCTGTTTGTTTTTTAAAAAAACTATTTAAAAATATGTATAGACAATGTCAATGAACCATTATAAAATCAACCATTATTTTAACATTTGAGATTTTTACAAATGCCTGTACTGAGTCTCAGGGTAATTGTATATTTATATTTGTATTTGTATATGTATGTATTTTGTTCCAAAGTGATGTGGCTTTTATGTACATTTATACTCTGCATTTGGAAATGGTGGGATTACAGATTTTCTTTTTTCTTTTTTTTACTCTGTTCTATCTAAAAGGTAGGATTCTAAGATAAAATGAGTTTGCAGATAGAATCCCTAAGGCTTACATACTTGGAGAAATAATGCAGGTTTTACCAAATTACACCTTATCAACCAGCTTATGCAGCAACACAGGTTGCAATTGTTCCAAAAAGCATAACTTTGGAACCAAGATGCACATTTACAACCTTTGTCCTGTGCCTGACCCATTTTTTTTCTTTTCTCCCCACCTTGCAGAAATTGTTTAGACAAGTAACCTATTCCTGAGCTGCTTTTCTCCCCAGCACTTCTCCAAAAGGTGCTAACTGCAAGTTAACAAGTTCAGCTCTATAACCTTCACTAGCCACCTCACAGCTACTGCTTGTAAGATTTTAATCATGTCACAGCTTTGGCTTTTGTTTCCCTAGTCAGGGGGGTGGTGGAGTGGGGGTGAGCTAGGCAGTTTCCTTTCCATGTGTATTTCTCATTGTGGCCTGCTTACTCCTTATAATCGCTTCGTCTTCAATTAATGTAAATACAAACATTAATTCCCTTCTTGCTAAGTATCCAAGCCCTGGGGTGAGCATTCCATACAGCACAGTATGGAGGGAAAGGAAAGCTGAAGTAAAATCCTTAGCACAATTGTGGTCATGTGATTTTTCGGTCTCAATCGTAGTCCCTAAACTACCTGTACCAGTGGTGGGATTCAGCCAGTTCGCACCATTTGGCAGAACTGGTAGCTAATGTTTTGTTGCCCAGGCCCAGAATGGACTTCCAGAAGTGGCATCCACACAGAGAACCGCTTGTTCACATATTTGAATCCCACCACTGACCTGTACCCAGATTTGGCACAGTCATACATGGGCATAAGGACTGGACATACATGGAATTACTAACAAGTATTTATAAAGGACAAATAACCGGCATTCATATCTAAAGATGTATTCCCAATACAGATTTTATACTGCATTAAAATTCTGTTGTGTAGGTTGTCATCTAAGGTTTTGTATTTTATTTCTATTGCCAGTATTAATTTTATGTTGCATTATTGGGCTGAAAAACAAAATAGATTATACAATATTGAAACAAAATCACCACTTTATTTAAAAATGCATTGCACGTTGAATTAGCTTACCTCTTCTGAATCAGACAAGACTTTTTTCTTCATGGCATTATAGAGCGGAATTATATCATAACAGGCCTGATCCCTGTTCAAAACAAACACTATACATTAATGAACTTATCTGCATCCACTACTTTATATTTTTCTACTCCGGTATACTACAGCATTAAAAAAATCTATATATTTCAAAAACTGATACATAGCTGTTAAACAGGAAGTTAATATACTTGCAGAAGCGCACTGTTTGAGCTTACACACAATAGCCAAAAGATTCAGCCAAAGGAAAGAAGTCAAGTCATGGTTTTTTTAAAGTGTGATTGAGAGGTAGGTACTAAAAATTATTACATATAATGAACAAAGCAGTCCTTCCAAGAGATATGACACAATAAGTAATGTTGAATGAATAAAAACACGGCAAGCATGAAAGGTTCCAGTAGCAAGACACTTTTAATAATAATGTTGCCAAAATGCTAGAGTAACTTGGAATATCTTCAGAAGTATTTACTTAGCAAATGTGAATAGTAGCAATATTTGTCTCTGACAAACACTAAAAATAAACTGGTCCTTTTCATAATCCCTTTTAACAAAGGATTATGAAAAAGGTAAGGATAGAGGTCTTATGGAAACATATACATTCATTCCTGGATTTAGGAAAGAATGGTGAAAGAAGTATTTTAATTCATATGAAAAATGAGAAATTAATTCATTAGTATCTAATCATTCCTTACATCCCAAAGTACATGGATCATAATATGCATAACTCAGTGAGCTGAAGGATTTGAGGCTTTCAGAAGAAGGGATAATAGTTTTAGCAGTTACAGCAACTGCAATGGCAGCAGTAAAAGACGAAGTTTTTCCATTCAGTTGTAGAAAACGTCTGACATTCACTAATTCAAGCAGCTCAAGATGCTTCATTAGGCAGCATTTTCATCCTTCACCTGAGTTGGTGCTATTCATCCATGTGATGGATAGTAATATTAAACAAGAGTGCAAACAGCAATAGTCATTATGTATCCAGGAGTAATGCAGTGATGGTTTCAGAAAATTATGCTTTAAGAGCAGGAAGATCAGTAGTGTAGATTCTGTGTGTCTTGATGAGTTAAGGGCCTGTGCTATACCAAAACTCTGAATCTGCTGAGCATAAGAAATTCAGTGAAGAATCTGTAACAGAGCACTATCCTATAACATTAAGTAGACAAAACATACTACTATAGCAATTCATACTAGATTTCTCAGTCCAAAGATGTGATTCAATTCAGTCTGTATCCATTCAGTGGTGATGATGGAAGTGGAATAATCTGTAGTCTTGGTTATTAATTCTGGACAAAACTAACTATTTGATAAAGAGTCATGGGAGTTTCTGAATAAAGAGCACCTATCCCTTTCCTCTAATACTGAAGGAAAAGGGACATTTCTTGAGGCTCTAAATTTGACTGTGAGACAAATCTGGCGCAGAGAAACCTTTTATTAAGGCCTGGTGTTAATTATCTCAGTTTACCTGTCTGCAACTGTTTGAAGTGCTAATACACACAAGGTATTCACCAGCATAGTTAGTGCATTCTTTCCTTTGTAAACATATTATAAACTATAAATATGTAAAATATACAGCTCACTCACAAATTAAAAATGTTAAAATTATATTAAAATTTGTTCTCTGAACTTTATTAACTTACTTCATGAAGTGCAGCAAGAGATCTGTGACAAACTTGGCAGACTTGACAATAGGACTTCCTGGTTCATTGAATGTGCGTGTATTACATTCTATATACCTGACTTCCCACATAAGGGAAGAAAGTCGCCTTTGAAATTTAAAAACAAAACAAAACAGTATTACTATGCACTTGAAATTTTTACATTATTGTACCCATGATAGAAATGTTTAATAAATTATTTTGTTTTACTTTTATTACCCAAAACCTAGAATTCAGCTAGATTTATTTATATATTATAAAAACTAGGAAATCCAAGTAAAATGTAGCTATTTTTTTGACTTAAGTGTTTTATAGTGTTCTTACCCCGAGACATACGCAATCGTTACACAGTCCCTAAAATATAAAATAAAATTTGAAAATAAAAAGATTGCAAGAAAAATTTGCACTGGAAAGACTATAAAGCTAATGTCTGGCAAACTTAAGAACATTTCCTATCTGAAGTGCCAGCACTAAAAATGTTCTCCTCGGTAGCCAGAAGAATAAAATATATATGCAAATATAAATAGCTTCAAGTGTTCTTGAATACTATTGGTTAAAATTCATGAAGTGCTTTAAAGGGAGCACTTCAAAAGGGACTTTGATGAGATTGTGCAAAGTTGATATAAAACAGCTTTCTGAAAATACTGTTATTACAGGTCTCTTGGGCAGTAACATTAGGTTGCTAAATAAAGTTACAGAACAAAGCTTTCACTGCCTTTGTTTTCATTTAATCAATTATTTTTTATCAACAGACCTAATTTAAAAAAGATTGTTTACCATTTAGTAAAACATTCTTTACTAAAGCTTAAGACAAAAACTAGTTTCAAGATAATAATATAAGTTGATACACCTATTAGGGCACTTGGGAAGGGAACCAAGTAAAAAGCACATATAAAAATTATGGTCTTCACCAGGTCATTAATGAGGAAATGCAACAGACTTCTCTAAGAATGAAATTCTAGAGCAGGGGTGTCAAACTCAATTTCATTGAGGGCCGCATCAGCATTGCAGTTGTCCTCAAGGGGCTGGGTGGGCGTGGCCTACTGGGTGGGCATGGCCAGCTCTACATCATTTGCATTAAGGGTGCCTATGGGGGCCTGGGCAGGAGTGGGACAGATCTGAGGGTCTCTGGCAGAAGGAGGGTCTCTGGGCCGGGGCCAAGGCAGTGGGGGCCGTTCCCTCACTGTTTCCAGGATGGCTTCGCGGGCCACATGAAACCACTTCGCAGGCCGGATCTGGCCCCCAGGCCTTGTGTTTGACATGTCTGTTCTAGAGCTTTAGCATTATCACTGAAATAGCCTTCTTCCTAATTTCAACTTTTAAGCAGTTTCAAAACATTGCTTTTAAGATCAATGGATACTAACAAAATCACACAGGAAAACATTAAATACGAGATCAAGAATGCCCCTAAGTGATATTGTAAAATTATTATAGTAATAAATCTATGCATTGTTTTAATGCATTAAATTCATATAATGTATATAATGAGGAAATGCAAGTGGCGTACACAAAGTTTGAATAAAAGAGCCTTGGTGGAGCAGTGGGCTAATGCCTCCTTAAGTAACAACAGCTGCCTGCAATTAGTGCAGGTTCGCATCCCACCAGGCTCAAGGTTGACTCAGCCTTCCATCCTTCCGAGGTAGGTAAAATGAGGACCCAGATTGTTGGGGGCAATCAAGCTGACTTTGTAATAATGCCGCTTGGGTTTGTGTGTGAAAGCCCTAATAAGCAGGCATATACACAGAATGAAGGCTACTGCTAAGCTTGTAAGCCGCCCTGAGTCTTCGGAGAAGGGCGGGATATAAATGGAATTAAAATAAAAAAAAATAAAAAATAAAATGAACTTTAGAACAAACCTGTAAAATCTATTTTCCAATCTCTGCTTAATTGTACTGAGATCAGTGGGGTATGCAACAACAGTGCAGTACATTGGATAAGCCTGGAAATCCACAGGTGCCACAAAAGCAGAAGCAATATCTACAATAAAATGTTATTAGATTTCAAAAAACAATGCTTTTAGAAATAAATAAACAAATGTTATGTATGTAGGTTAAAGCAACAAGAGCATTAAACAAACACAATTTGTTTAAACATGGTTAGTACAAGAATTTTCTTTAATATGTTTCATTAAAGTCTTTATTCACCATATTAGAAATGTGTCCTAAAACGTTTTACTTCAGCAAGTGATTTAAATAAGAAATTAGACATAGAAGCCAGATTTAGATTTTATGTTTATCTAATACAAGAAAAACTGTTACTTGCTCACCGAGGAGGCAGTATTCAGCCAATCTCGGTGATCTTGGGATGCAGTCCAGATCTTGGAAGAAGGCAATTGCAAACCATTTCTTTATCATGCCAAGAAAACTATATGGATATCTTTATGAAAGTTAGCAGGAGTTAAATTTGATTTGAAAATGTTTGTATTGAAACATTTATTTAGAGAGCTGGTACATGTGGTGTGTTTGTGTGGATTGCTTTAAGTAAAATTATTACCTAAAGTCATCAGTTGATTTATCCCTGAAATTATTCTTTCACATTCATCATCACGAGTTCTGGAACCCCATTCTCCATCCAGAGGTTTGTATATTAACGATCTGCATTCAGTATCAGTTAAAGGAACACTAGTTCCAAGTTCCTCTGGAAATACAGCTGAAATAAAGCATTAAGTATAATAATTATTAATGCAAAACAACTTACCTGGTGGGGAAAATTCCTCTTCTATTAGATTTCTCCAGTACACTTTCCCTATGCATGTAGAAGTTACTCTCCAGTTACTCTCTAGAGAAAATGGGGAGCAATGGCTCCCTGTGACTTCTCTAGAAAACTAAATATCAAGGATTGAAATTTAAATGACATCCGAAGTTGTTATCCTACTCCTATGGCCCACAGCAGCCTGGATTTGTTCTTTAGGCCAAATTCAGCCCATCATTTCTGACTAAAAGAGATTCTTTAATAGCCCAATTCATAACAACAGCAGACAAAAAAGAAACGTACTTGGGAAAGAGAATAGTAACATTTCCCAACATGAAATAATGCAAAGTATTATTTAAAAGTTATAATGAATCACTGTTCCTTTATAGCAACTGTTCCCACACTTCTGTACATGAGGTACTGAATTATGGATTCTTTCTATGAACAGGTTTCTACGTTTCATTTAGCATACTTTGCCAAGATAGATGGCTAACTTCGCTCACGGTTTTGGACTAAAAAGACTATCCTGATAGCAGCATAAGAATTCTTTGTCATTCTACAGCAACAAAATTGGGGAGTCTAATCACATGATATTATGAAGATAAAAATAATACAGGACCAGAACTTTTGGCTTAACTAATAAGCCCAACCTCTTTACGTGTCGGTTTTTACACCTTTTAGGCAATTTACAACTAATGCTAATCTAAGCAAACAAAAAGGGGCTTAACAATTGAAATTATTACTTTCTTCCTATTGCTTCTAAAGAGTTCACAATACTTTGGCTCAATAAAACCCAACAGTCCTGAAAACCAGAAGCATTAAACAAAATGAAATTTATCATTTCATTAACCAAAACTAGTTCTTCTTTTAAAGCAAAATCAGCTTTCCAGATTATCACATCTGCACATTAAGTTCTGTATCCTCTTTCTGCACATCTAGGAGAAAATAGGCACATACCATTGTTTGGTATAGGCTCCATATCCCATGGGCTCATTTTCTCAGTATCTCCATTGTCCCAACTTCAAAGAAAAAAAGATTAAAAAAACATTTTGGACAATATTATTTATCTAAATATTTATTGATAATAAGTTTTTCCAATTTTAAATAGTAAATATCAAATACTACAATGGCATTAACCAGTTTACAGTTAAATGCACTCGGATTTTAAAAACCAGAGAAATTAAATATTGCTGTATTTACAAACATACTAACCAGACATTGTAGCACTGAAACAAGCTGTCAGGATAATCAGGCTGAAGAGGCTCTTGACTTTCTATTGTTCCGAACCACCATGCATCATCAATTACTGATCTAAATCGATCACCTGCACAGGTACACCAAACTATATAATTAACCATTTCTATACGCATTACTATTTTGAATAGTAATTTTACAACAACTGCATGAATAAGAAGAGTTAAAACACCAGCAGTCTTTCAAGCAAAGATTCATACAATTAAAAATTCAAATGTTCCATAACAAGTAGCTTGTCAAATGTACTATAAAGGTAAACTGAATTGGGCCAGAAATATTAGTTCGACAGACAAGGAAAATTTTCTAAGCACAGAATCTCTCTGGGACTGAGGCTGAATGTGCTTATGTCATGACACTATTGTGCAACGTGAATTATGCATTAGTGTCATTTTGTGTGTTTGTGGCTTCTACCAGCTATGAAATATAAATAAATATAAAACCAACTCAAAGACGTTGTAAACTAAATTGAACACTGGGAACTATTCATGAAGAAACCACGTAAGATTTTTCCAAAAGAACAATAGAGATGGGCCAACCTCATAGGATGAAGTTGATGTTCCAAAGGGTGGAGGCCGTAGCAGAAAAGGCACACCGCCTAGATCCTGCTAGATGGAAACTCTCAGTAGACAGGATACTTGTCCTGCTCAAACTGATGGAATGGGTAGATGTGATAGGGAAGTGGCAGTCCCTCAAATAACCTATTCCCATGCTGTGCACAGGTTGAAAGATAAAAACCCTTATAGAATTAATTTTAAAAAGCATTTTTTTAACTGGCTGGGTGACTTTCCAGTATGAGAGAGAGAGTAAAGGATTAAGGAGAAAGAAGAAAGCCAACTGAGGTTTCCAATGACAGTAAATCTGAATGCTATAAATTTTATGTCTGAAAATATTAAAGATTTATACTACTTATTCCAGATATAATAATAATAAGAGTTGGAAGGGACATTGGAGGTCTTCTAGTCCAACCCCCTTCTGAGGCAGGAAACCCTATATCATTTCAGACAAATGGTTGTTTAGTCTCTTCTTAGAAACCTCCAGTGTTGGAGCATTCACAACTTCTAGAGGCCGGTTGTTCCACTATGTACAGTCATGGCCGAAATTGTTGGCACCCCAGAAATTTTTCCAGAAAATCAAGTATTTCTCACAGAAAAGTATTGCAGGAACACTTGTTTTGCTATACACAGGTTTATTCCCTTTGTGTGTATTGGAACACAACAAAAAAGGGAGGAAAAAAAGCAAATTGGACATAATGTCAAACAAAACTCCAAAAATGGGCTGGACAAAATTACTGGCACCCTTTCAAAATTGTGGGTAAACAAGATTGTTTCAAGCATGTGATGCTCCTTTAAACTCACCTGGGGCAAGTAACAGGTGTGGGCAATATAAAAATCACACCTGAAAGCAGATAAAAATGAGAGAAGTTCACTTAGTCTTTGCATTGTGTGTCTCTGTGTGCCACACTAAGTATGGACAACAGAAAGAGGAGAAGAGAACTGTCTGAGGACTTGAGAACCAAAATTGTGGACAAATATCAACAATCTCAAGGTTACAAGTCCATCTCCAGAGATCTAGATTTGCCTTTGTCCACAGTGCGCAACATTATCAAGAAGTTTGCAACCCATGGCACTGTAGCAAATCTCCCTGGTCGTGGACAGAAGAGAAAAATTGATGAAAAGTTGCAACGCAGGATAGTCCGGATGGTGGATAAGCAGCCCCAAACAAGTTCCAAAGGAATGCAAACTGTCCTGCAGGCTCAGGGAGCATCAGTGTCAGCGCGAACTATCCGTTGACATTTAAATGAAATGAAACGCTATGGCAGGAGACCCAGGAGGACCCCACTGCTGACACAGAGACATAAAAAAGCAAGATTACAGTTTGCCAAAATGTACTTGAGTAAGCCAAAATCCTTCTGGGAAAACGTCTTGTGGACAGATGAGACCAAGATAGAGCTTTTTGGTAAAGCACATCATTGTACTGTTTACCGAAAACGAAATGAGGCCTACAAAGAAAAGAACACAGTACCTACAGTGAAATATGGTGGAGGTTCAATGATGTTTTGGGGTTGTTTTGCTGGTACTGGGTGCCTTGAATGTGTGCAATGCATCATGAAATCTGAGGATTACCAAAGGATTTTGGGTCGCATTGTAGAGCCCAGTGTCAGAAAGCTGGGTTTGCGTCCGAGATCTTGGGTCTTCCAGCAGGACAATGACCCCAAACATACGTCAAAAAGCACCCAGAAATGGATGGCAAGAAAGCGCTGGAGAGTTCTGAAGTGGCCAGCAATGAGTCCAGATCTGAATCCCATTGAACACCTGTGGAGAGATCTTAAAATTGCTGTTGGGAAAAGGTGCCCTTCCAATAAGAGAGACCTGGAGCAGTTTGCAAAGGAAGAGCGGTCCAAAATTCCGAGTGAGAGGTGTAAGAAGCTTATTGATGGTTATAGGAAGCGACTGATTTCAGTTATTTTTTCCAAAGGGTGCGCAACCAAATATTAAGCTAAGGGTGCCAATAATTTTGTCTGGCCCATTTTTGGAGTTTTGTTTGACATTATGTCTAATTTGGTTTTTTTCCTCCCTTTTTTGTTGTGTTCCAATACACACAAAGGGAATAAACCTGTGTATAGCAAAACATGTGTTCCTGCAATACTTTTCTGTGAGAAATACTTGATTTTCTGGAAAAAGTTCTGGGGTGCCAACAATTTCGGCCATGACTGTATATGAATGGAACAGCCTGCTATTTTTAATCTAAGTCTAAGAACTATAAATGGAAACAAAAATATTATTCACTTGAGAATATAATGAAAATTCTTATGGCAACCATTTCTCAAAATAGCAAGGATTTTTAATATTGTTGTCCAAACGTCTAACACATGGAAGAGTGTGAGATTCCAAACACATATAAAAGGGTAAGTAATTATCATACATTCTATTGAAATCACAGGGAATTTTGACTATGAAATCACTGAAATGTATTCTAGAGCACCTACCTATATTCCATCTTCGGTGCTTTGCATCATCAAACTGCTGTCTTAAGACTAGGAAATCTATCACATCTGGCATATCATGATATCTAGATATAATCAAAATGAAATGGTATGAAAAACGTGTTACTTTGAAGAACTCATCCATTCAAAGTAAGACATATCAAGGAATAGTGGAACAATCTCAATTAATTTCCATTTTTTAAACTAGACACTAAAGTATATGTTTGATAGCAAAGTTCAGTGAAAAAGCAGCTAAATCTGACGTTTTCTTGGGGGGTGGGGGATGAAAGGAAAAACTATAGCTAAGTTTTTACCATCTATTGTTTCTCATCCAGAATTTGGCTAGTAGCCAGTTTTTTCCCCAGAAAGAATTTCTTGTCTATAGATATCAAGCTTAAATAGGAATAATGGCTTTTTATGCCTATTATCCTTTCCCTGATCAGTCACAAACTTGAGTTTTCAAGCGAGCTATTTTTCTAATTCTATGCTCAGTTTTACATTTTCAGCATAAAAATGTTCCACTATTAGGGAAAAGTTCTATAGGTGAAATTTAATGTTGTACAAGTGGCCCTTTAGTCATGCAAGAATGGAAAATTCTGTCTTTTCAAAGATTTTCATCCCCCAAAGCAGGAATATTGAGGGCAGGAAGAACAGAAAGGTATTTTGCTGAGAGAGATCTCTGTATTGGGAGATAGGCATAATAATCATAATCAAATGAAGTTTCTTAAAGCACATTTCAGACATTTGTTTTAATAAACAATGCTCTCAATTACAATTCTATGATCAAACATTAATTGCCTATATCTAATTCTGTCTGTGCTAAACTGAGGGGCTGGCAACATTTTAGGTGCTGTCTGCTGCTCCCCAAAATGATCCCCCAGAGCCCTCAAAGATTTCAGTAATCTCACTGGAGATTATACAAGGCTTCAGCATTTTAAATAAAAATAAAAAGTATTTTTTATTAAATGTAGAGGTATCTGGAACCATTTAGGAGTATTTGGGGTATCATGTTGTTAACTTAAATAGATAATAAAATAAACCCAGTAATATTTATGCCCTTTAGCTATCATAGTGAGATAGGGAAGGGCAGAGAAATGGAAACTCTCCTGATAATCAGATATTATCAAATCTACACCCCAAATTTACTATTTAAGCTAATTGATATTATTTTTAGAAACATGTTTTATTTTGAATATACATAAAATATGTTGCAAAGCTGTATACGTGGGAGAGGGGGTAAGAGAGAAAGAGAAAGACATAAAAATAAAATTGCATATATGATCATGGATTTTTCTTACTTCATTGTAAATGATCCTCCAGTCAATTTACCCGTATCAGGGTAAATATTATCAAATCTACACCCCAAATTTACTATTTAAGCTAATTGATATTATTTTTAGAAACATGTTTTATTTTGAATATACATAAAATATGTTGCAAAGCTGTATACGTGGGAGAGGGGGTAAGAGAGAAAGAGAAAGACATAAAAATAAAATTGCATATATGATCATGGATTTTTCTTACTTCATTGTAAATGATCCTCCAGTCAATTTACCCGTATCAGGGTCAAGAAAAGCAAGTTTAAGGCAGCAAAGTGTAGGCAACCCAACTTCGTATTTTATTCCAACTATTTTCATTAACTCTTGTTCCTTAAACAAAAATAAAAATATTGATAGTAATTTACCATGCTTTTCAGGTGAAAAAAAAGAAAGGGGGGGGAGAAAGAAGAGAGATTTATGTAACTTACACCCCTGAATAAAACAGAAAAACCAAACAACTAATAGTGTGAGACTTCAGAGAATAAATAAGAATTCTGCAAGGGACTCAAAACTTGATTGAACTCAGTGGTGGTTCTCTGACTTTTAGCACTGCTAAATATATGTTTTTATCCAACTAAGGCAAACCCGATACTTTTTACTTCAAGTATGGTTTCTTTTTTGATCTGGTTTTAAAACAATGCAGTGCAGTGTATGACTAGAACAAAAAATTCACAAAAAATATCACATCCTTTTGCTTTTCAACTTTGCTTCCTTTTGAATTTTAAAATAACAATTCCCTCCTACCAGAAAACTTCCACACTAAATAAGGGCTGCCTGGTTATTTAGGGGAATTAATTCTTCTATTAACTGGTGCTGATAGCACTGTCTTATGATATATACACATGCACAATTACACATAATCACAAAGCACAATCACACACATATCCACCTATAGTTTTAAATAGAAACTTGCCCATTTCAACCCACTCTTTTTCAGTTTAAGACCAGGAGGGAGACTCCAACCTAATATTCTATTTTTTTTAAAAAAAACCACTCAAACCAGCCATCCCTGAAAATAGACAAGTAAGAGACACGATGCTAGTAAGAGAACCAAATTATAATCTATTAATTAAGGGAGAGGATTGATTTCAGTACAAGATCCTGTTCTCCATGTGTATAAAGAGGAGCCAGATGATAATTAAAAAGCCAGGTCAAGCTTGTCCAACTTCAAAATTCTATGGAATTCTACTTATCACCTGCTCAAGCAATACTTGTTTACTTGATAAGTGTGAGACCACACATGTGAACATCAGATGCTGTACATACAGAACGGAGGCTATGTTGAACAAAACGTCTACTGGTATATAGCGCGTACACTGCTTATGTACATTCTATGTAGTCCATGTTGCATTTTTCTACAATGTCATGCTTGAACTTATGTGGCCTTTTTCTGAAGTTCTTTACCCTATTTTTTAAAAAATCCTTCACTAAGAACAGTCAGTCCACGATTTAAACTTAGCTCCTTTTTGTGCAGTTAAAAGTTTTATTACACATAACTGCTAAGAACAGTCAGTCCACGATTTAAACTTAGCTCCTTTTTGTGCAGTTAAAAGTTTTATTACACATAACTGCAGGTAAATAGGAAAGGGTTCTCTTTTGGATAGCAACACTAATTGTCCCTCTCCCCCCACTAATATTCTCATCCACCAAACAGAATTTGTAGCCTTTGGGGTTTTTTAGCAGCCAGTCAGTAATATGTGCCCCCTACAAGCCCCAACTGTAAATACATCTACGACAGATGTTGCTGACTGTTTGCAATGCTTCGGTAATATATAGCAAGGCATGTCAAATTATATTAGCAGTGTGACTGAAATTCATTTTCAATCTGTCTATCTGGCAGCCCTGGAGAGTATAATCGAATAGAACACTAATCTTTTCTCACATTCTTTTTAATTAGTGCTTGCATTAAGAAAGTATATAGGAAACAAATAGCCTCTATACAGTTTCTAAGTAACAGTTTTCAAAAATGTTCCTAAAATAATCTGTATCTTTTATTTCTGCAATTTGGCAGTTGCTTGTTGCCATCATTTAATAAGGATCATGCAGAACATTAAATGAGGACCTCATATGACCACAACGCCTAACTTCCTGCTGGCTTCCCCATTGATTTTGCTTGTGGGAAGCCAGCAGTAAAGGTTGCAAATTGCAATCACATAACCACAGGGATGGTAAGTACAAGGTCCAGTCATACAGTTGCAAGAAAAAGTATGTGAACCCTTTGGGATTACGTGGTTTTTTGCATGAATTGGCCATAAAATGTGCTCTAAACGTCATGTAAGTCACAACAATAGAAAAACACAGTCTGCTTAAAATACTACTACACAAACAGCTGTTGTCATGTTTTAATTGAACATAAGATGGAAACATTCACAGTGCAGGGTGGAAAAAGTATGTGAACCTTTGTACTTAATAACTGGTTGACCCTCCTTTGGCAGCAATAACCTCAAGCAAACGTTTCCTGTAGTTGCAGATCAGACCTGCACAAGGATCTGGAGTAATTTTGGACCACTCCTCTGCACAAAACTGTTTCAGTGTAGCAATATTCTTGGGATGTCTGGTATGAATCGCTCTCTTAAGGTCATGCCACAGCATTTCAATCGGGTTGAGGTCAGGACTCTGACTGGGCCACTCCAGAAGGCGTATTCTGTTCTGTTGAAGCCAATGTTTTGTTGAATTACTTGTATGCTTTGGGTCATTGTCCTGTTGCATCACCCATCCTCTGCGGAGCTTCAGTTGGCGGACAGATGGTCGTACGTTTTCCTGCAAAATGTCCTGATAAACTCTGGAATTCATTTTCCCATCAATGACAACAATCCGTCCAGGCCCTGAGGCAGCAAAGCAGCCCCAAACCATGATGCTCCCTCCGCCATGTTTTACAGTGGGGATGAGGTTTTGATGTTGGTGTGCTGTGCCTTTTTTTCTCCACACATAGTGTTGTGTGTTTTTCCCAAACAACTCAATTTTGGTTTCATCTGTCCACAGTATATTTTGCCAGTAGTGCTGTGGAACATCCACATAATCCCAAAGGTTTCACATACTTTTTCTTGCAACTGTAACTGCCACTTGTTAAGTGCTGTTGCAAGAATGGCCACTGAAAGTGGTCATTAAATGAGGATGACTTGTAACTCTTGTACACTTGTAATAGGCCTACTATCTTACTGTTTTGACCTTTCAAATATGATAAAATAATTACCATTAAATGAAATGGACTGCATGTGGAAGTACACATACAGCTAGATTTAAAAGCTGAAACTATGTAGGGTACCCTTCTTTTCTCTTAGTTCAGTAGGATTTTTATTCCCAAGTAAGAATCTATAAGATGTCAAATTTATATATACAAAGAATGTAAAACAGAAAGAGCAAGGAGGAGACATACCCGTAACTCCATCTTATGCCATGGTTGTTTTTTAGGATTAATGCTATATATTTTGTTTTTCTTTGCCATTAGAACATATGCTTCATGACCTTGCCGGAAATAGTAAACCTTCGGAAATTAAGTATCACAGTTAATGCATGAAATATCTGTACATCAAAAGAACCCAACACTATAACTGAAAGTTATATTTCAATCTTTCATTTAAAAATAGCAATCTGTTGCCAATTAACTTTTAGAATGTTATAATCTTTAGTAGCAGTTCATGAAAATGCTTTTTGTTAAAAAATCTATTCGAAGCTTTGTTTAGTTTAGAGCAGCACATTTATGGACCATTTTCACTAATAATATAACATAAAGCAGTTACTGTAAATTAACCAAGATTCAACTGTCTGAGCATTTTGTACTTATAGTTTTTATGATGCATCATGTTTATTAGCATACAAAACATCTGAAATAAAATTATCCTAATGCGTGACTGCTGACCGATCAGAAGGGTTGATTTTGTCATATTTTACAATGATTAGAGCTACATAAAGGATGAAAAAATAGGGTGTCTTCTTCCTTGGCTCCAAGTCATCACTCACATATTAGGGTATTTATATGGGATTTACAAATATATGTAATCAAAATGTTTCAACTGATCTCAGATTGCATGTGAAATATTAATAATACCATTCCAATTTACATTTATCTACTACACAGGAAAGCCATCTAAAAATATTCTCTTCAATAGGTCTAGATTAAGAATAAATATACCTGATGGATAAAACTGTGTTTCATTTTCCTATCCACAATTTATTAGTGTGTCAACATTCATCTAAACAGTTTACTTAACATAAACGTATATATTAGAACATTTATTTACTTGATCATGTTAGACATACTAGAAAAACTACAGCAACACTGATGAAGTGATTCTCAGAATATAAGATGATCATTGTAAGATCATCTGCAGAGAATGCCCATCCGTATTATTAATACTTGAGAACTGCGATTCATAGCCTACTTTAAAAAAATTACTTCCTCTTTATTTCAGACAGTAAAATGTAACTTTCTTCTTGTTTAGTGTGTAAGGCATCACATGTGGGTTGTTATGTAGCCATGCCAAAAAAAAATAATGGAATACATCTCTAGCAAAAATTAATGATTCATAAGACACTTGGAGGGCCTTTTATGTATCTTATTTCATGAATCTATGTATTTACTTAAATCTCAAAAGAAACTTTGGGTTCAGTCTATCATTCTCCTAACAAGCTGGCTATTGGACTGGTTACGAGAACTTACATCATTCTTTTTCCATCGTTAAGACAGAATTTTGCAGCATTTTTAATTATAAATATTCAGGTAAACTTTGTCAGTAAAGGAAAAAACACTCATGTTGTTTTATGAAGGGGGCTATTTATGTTGCTATTGTTTCTAACAGACAGTGACAATCCAGCCAGTTAGATTTCTGATTCCTTTCAGAAAGGTTTCAAATAAAGTCCTTTCTAGGAAAAGAATATAACAAATAGGTAGGAAGATAAAGACACATATACAGTATGCCCTGTTTTGGAACCCCTTAGAAGGCATCATATCTTTTAATCAAATCCACTTCAGAATAAAGAACATTCAGAAATGAGAACAGCTTCTTTGAAATACTTGAAAAACCAGAGAGGCTTGAAAATCCAATGTTGCAGTAGAAATTTATTGTTACAAATGCCCTGAAAAGCCAAAGAAAATCAAATGGGGCCTATAAGGCTCTTCTGTGCTATTTGGTTGCTGGTATAATTTTAAAAATATTTATTAGTTTATCAGAATGTAAAATACAAAGGAAAATAAAAATAGTGGGAAACTAGGGGAGAGAAAAGGGAAGAAGAGAAAATGTATAGGGTAGAATGGGAAAAAGAAAAAAAAAGCGTTGACTTCAGACTCTTTTTAGCACAGAAGATATCAATGCCTCAATTTTTTATTTTTACATAGTAGTATACTGTATACAAGCCATTTCCGTAACAAAAAACTTATCTAATCAGCAACACCAAAATTTCATATTTTTCCCCCCCATCACAAGCACAAAATCCAGAAGCAATTTCCTAATAAAAACAAAATTAGATATATTCTCTCCTTTGGATAAGGCAATCAATTTAACCATCTCTAACTTTTTTCCTTGCTGTAATATTTCTTTTTTACACTTATTAATCTTTATAGACTATCATCATTTATATTAACAACATTCACTCTATGCTTTCAGATTCTTTAACCTTAAAGGGAAAAACACTTTTTAAATATCCATTTTAAAACACTAAACTTTTCTTTAAAAACACTTTTAAACTTCTTAGCTCCCTCTTGTGGTCAAAGAGTAGATATTTTATAAATCAGTTAATGCTTCCTGACCAATTAGAATTCATAAAAATCAGAAAGTTTAAGCTACTCACAACAATCCAAAGCTATAGATTATTTAAAGGTAATAAAATAGAGTCACAACTTTCTGTCCTTATATTTCACCATCAAAGATACTTCATACGTCTTAAAAAACAAAGGGAACCCAGTTTCTCATTAATAGTTGAAGAAGCTTCGGTCTGGAAGAAACTCCTCCTAGACTGGTCAGTTGGTCATGTTCATTGGAAGTCTCTGGTGGCTGGTATAATTAACTAAATTTGTGTTTTAAACTTGGAACACTGCCATTTCTCAATATCATTAATGTTATGGCGAGTTTTCAAAAAGGGACTCGCTTTTCAAAGGTGCAGAGGCTTGCCTAACCAATGGAAGATGCTTAGGATATGTGAACTGAGTCGCTCCCAGGTCACCATCTCAACTGAAATTACCAGATTTAGAAATGATTGCCTTTGGCTCCCTACTATTTCTTACATTCAACAGAAAGACAACTCATGGCAAAGTCTCTTTGGAGGAATACAAAAGGTACCACCTCCTTCTTGGCAATTCTTCTCATTCATAATTCTTTAACTTATAGCTCACTTTTCCACAAGAAACTGAAGGTAGTTCATTCTGAGATTTCTCTTCATTTTCTCCACAACAGCAATGTTGTGAGGTAGTTTCAACTTAGAGACTGGGACTGGTCCAAGTCACCCAGCTGAGAGTGGACTTGAACCTAAGTTTCCTTGCTCACAGGTCATGATGCCAACCCAAATATAATTCTATAATTCTTACTCTACTTTTCTATCCAGTATTTGTGGGAGAGATGCCACACAAAAAATCCAACAGACAAAAAAGGCAATAAAAAAAAAGATGTAGAATGAAATGAGGGATAAAACAGCTTGTTTTTGAGGAAAATAAGTGACAATAGGAAGGAAAATAGGGGAGATGTAAAAGAAATAGAAAAACCTAAATTAAGCTGAAGGTATAAGGAACAAATACCTAGTTTCCTCTCCAAATGAGAGCACAAAATGAATTAAGCTAATATGTTAACAGTAGCATTAATTCATGACTCCTGTGTTCTAAGAATAGCATAAGCCTTTGTACAAACTTGATAATTTTTTATTTTAAAACAGCCATCAGAATTCTGCCTTATTTCAAAAGCAATTGACAGAGGAAGAGATTTTTAACTGGCACTTCAATAAACTGGACATGAAAGTGCAACCAAAGGCATGCATAAAAATGAAAGAAAAAGTACCTCATCCCCCATTTGTGGTACAAAAGGGCATCGTCGAGGAACAGGATCTGTAATCCATACTGAAGGAAGCCACTCTTCTAATGTCAAGCCATTTTCAGTTAGCACTCCCATAGCCAACCTCTAAAGAAATATGCACATATGTCTAAATTAAACTCTAGAACTTGTTATTTAATTTTAAGATTTTCCTTAAGCTTAGCTGTTCTCAGAAGCATTTGAATTCAGTTTTAGCAATACAGGAACAAACCTCATATATGCAATTTCTCTTTCCTTTTGCAATACAATTATCAGCTACATCATGTCAAAAATGAAAATAAAGATTTTTTAATAATTTCCTTGCAGCCATATTAGAATAAGAGGAAGGTATGCATGAGGCTCAATAATATTAAACCATCACAATCAGTTTTCTATTAGCAAAATAAACATGCCCATCACATTTGAACTGAGTATAGGTATTTGATAAAAATGTCAGCATCCTTCATGTTTATTGACTAATATAGCATTTATTAATTCCTTTTTTCTACCAAAAGGACAGAGTTCACCTTGAAAGAACTGTATTTCCCACCTTGGTCCATAATATTCTAGACATTTGCATTTGGGAATAAGTATACCCCAAAGACTGTGGAAGATGAAAAGTTGTGGAAATAGCTGTCCTTTTCACATATGTAATAGTGAATGCAGAAACACAGGCAATTCTGGTGATTGAATTTAGAATGTTGTCCCCCATGACAGGCTGACTAATTATTTTATAGACTGATTAAAAATGAAGTACAGAATAGTTTACTAGCTATGTTCCTACTAATGTATTATTTTACAGATTTTACTTTTTAAAATATTCATAAAATTTTAAATAATGTTCTAATCTGCTGCGAGAATTCCAGTTACTGGACGAATTAAAACATAACGAATCAATTAAAACATAGTGCTAATATTTATATGTTTCAAGATGATAGAAGAAAATGCTGGATCGAAATAAGAGTTCTAAACTGTTGGAATCTGTAAAGACTTCTTAGAGCTAGATAGAAATGGCTTGGATGGATATTTTAACATTCAGGAGTTTTAACTTGTTTTCATCAATTCAAGGCCATTTTTTTTTTAAATGTCTAAAGCAGGGGTTGGCAATTAATTTCCCCAAAGGCCACATGAGGAACTTGAACTCTGCCCAATAGACTAAAAGGCTACGCTTCAGCCGAGCCCTGTCCCCTCATGTGACAATCGCCTCCTCAGGCTGTTTCAGGAGAGGGACGAGTTCTGTGGAAGTGCAGAAAAATGCTTTCTTTTCTCGCCCTCTCATGGCCACTAGCCGACTGAAGGAGCCCGCAGCAATTGCTCAGAATCAGATCCAACTCATCTTCTTCTCCCGCCCCTTGTGCTGCGCTTTCTTACACACGATTTCTAATTTTCAATTGACCTTAAGCGGGCCAGCCAAGGTCTGGCCTAAAGGAAAACGGGGGGGGGGGGGGGAGGACAGGTGCTTCCTTATCTTTCTTGTTATACAGAAAGCCATACAATGTGAAACAATATAAGTACATCCCGAATCTCATCTCAGCAGGGGGGTTTATAGGAACTGTTATTTCTGTGTTAATTTTGGCTTAACCACTTAACTGGTCAATGGAGCCTGCCTCTTGGTGGCCAATATACTGGTAACCGAGAACACCACAGAAGATGTACCTGTACTAAAAATAGATACATTTCCCTGCAACACTAAGAAGGTCTGTGTGTGTGTGTGTGTGTGTTTGTGTGCATGCAGGCGCACATGGGAACATGACAAAATATCTGTATCTCTCTGCTTTGAGATCTTAAAGGAAGATGAACGGTACAAAACCTATGATGAATTCTATATACCTTTTCCTGTTGAGTGCCAGGAACTACACAGCTCCTAAAAACTAATGCATCATTTAATTATCTAAATTATAAAGGTCCATTCTAGTAAAGGGTTTGAACTCCATACAGCAACAGCTGCTTACCAACAACTGACAAATCCCAAATAGGATGAAACCAGGCTCATGACCGCTTCCAAGCGGTCAATATAATTGGCTGAACCATGTTGCTGCTTCCATTTTTTATTCTTTATTACTGCAAAACCACTCTCCTATGTTTGCTAAATGTTGTTTATAGGTTTGTGCAGATTAATTGTGAACTCTGTTTTTTTTTGCATTTTAATAATGTACATTCTTTTAACAAAAAATTTTGAAGCTAGAGTACTCAAGCTATGTTGTGCACTAATGCTCACATTCAACTTGATCTGAACAAAGGGAAATAGTGGGAAGAAATTTGTCCTTCACCCCTACACCTTGCATTTGAACAAAGCGGTTTTTTTTCCTGTCCAAGCACTAGCAGACAGCAAGCTAGAGGTCTCCAAGACTCATTCACTCTGTTAGCCATCCATACTTTGGTAAGATGGGGAAGATATATGAAGGAACTTTGCTATTTCATAAACAGAATAAGAAAGGTATATTAACAAACCCCATTCATCTTCCTTATAGGCAAACTCTGAATCAAAAATCTTGCAAAATGTGTACCCCTTAACTTGTAATTTTAATATATTAGCTATTTGGATAATTAAAAGCATAATTCATATGTATTTACATTAGTGAGAAATAAGCATTACTGGTAAGAAGCATTTTAAATTAGTATTTTATAATTCTAGTACAACCTTTTGCTTCCTTTCTTTCGGTTTCCTTTTCTTTGGAGACGATGGACCATCTTTATCTTCAATACCTTTTTTCCTTTCTTTTCTGATTTGTTTTTGTCTCTGTTTTTCAGGACCTTCTTCATCTTCTGAACTGCTCTCTACTTTCTTAGTCTTAATTTTAGGAACTTTCTTTGGTGGTTGCAAATTAATTCCAGCATCTGCTGTCCAGTCCGAGTAATCACTAGAATAATCACTAGAAGTGAAATAATGAATCAATACATAAATATGCAATGATGTGCAAATTTAATATACATCCAAAAAAAACACCTATCGGTTTTCAATACTGAAAAACTAGCTAGGCATACTAGGATGAAACAAGTAATTTTTGTCGTAGTTCTTCTGGAATTTGAATGCATTTAGATGAAAAGCATTGAACAAATGTTACTTGCAACTTCATACAGAACCATAAGCTATAATTGTAAGCTTAAACCAGGTAGGCCAGAACTAAAATAATCATAAAAAGAATTACCTTATAATAAAATGTTAATTTGATACTCTTAACTCATCAGGTGCTCTAATTATTTATTACTTCTATACTCCCAAGAAGGGAATTTTGAAGTCAGTATTATAAGAAAGAAAACATTTTTTCATTCAATCTTTATTATGGTCATGGACCAGCACAAAAAATGTTTAAATTATATGACAAGCTGTTTAAAAAAAAAAAAACAAAGTTGAATGTGAAAAAGCAGGCTGTAATATAGTAGAGATGTTTTTCTCTAAAGAATGTGTTCAGGTCTGCTATTTGACAAAACAAATGTAAAAAAATTAAAGGAAAAAGAGCCACTAGCAAAATTCTTCGAACCTTTGTGCAAGGTCCAAATGTTGCTATTTAATAGGTAGCTTATAGTGTTTCCACTAAAATCAGTTACAGAAAAAACTATTAAAAACAGGCTGTATATTAAAAATGTACCGCTTTAGAGCAGGGTCCCCAAACTCCGGTCCGTGGACCAGTACTGCGCTGCGTCATGCCAGCAACCAGTTCGCAGAAACAAGCAAAGCTCCATCCACGAGCTGCAGGCAGCGTATGCATGCGTGTGTGTGTGTATTTGTTTTCTGAGGTTTTCGCAGGTGTTTATATGTAGATCTTTGGTCATTCGGGTTTTTTCCCCACGTAGAATTGGAGGTATCAGGGCAACGTTTTGATGAAATCTCATCCGTCATCCTCAGGCTGGTGACTTCAGCTTCGTTCTTCTGGGAGAAGTGTGTGATAGTGGCTGTTTTTTCTTCTTTTTTAAACTGCCAGAGGGGGTGTGTTCTGTGGGTGGAGGCTTGGCTGTGTTCTGATGGTGTGGAGGTGTGCTCTGATTGGGTGGGGGCTTAGCTGTGTTCTGATTGGGTGGGAGTGCGTTTTGAATGGGGGCTGTGTTCTGATTGCGTGGGGATGTGTTTTGAGTGGATGGGCTGGTCTCAGCTGCCAGCCTTAGACCTGAACTGGTGAGTTGTGCTGCTTTTGTTCGGCTCTGTGTTTGTGGTGGTGTCATGTTTTTATAGTGGGTGTCAGTTTGCTTATTGTGCGGTTTGGAGGGGTTTAAAGTGGCTAATGTTGCAGCTGTAGTTATGTTTCTGTTTTGTGGTTGTGTGTCGTTATCGTTGTGGGTTCGGATTTGCTTTTTGAATGGTTGTGTGGTGGTGATGTCATGTGATGTTATCATGAGTTTGGGTCTGGTATCATTCTTGGTGGTTGGGACTCGTCTGTCAATCAAGGCGGGTTTCCAAATGGCTGGTAGGCGAGAGGTATCATCTCGTTTGTTCACGCTGTGGGGGGATTTTTCTATCTCGATGGCTTCTCTGATTATCCTGTAGTTAAAATGTTCAATTTTGGCGATAGTTCTGGTTTTTTTTAAATCAATTTCGTGTCCAGTGGCTTTAAAGTGTTGGAACAGGGATGAGGTTTGTTCTCCCTTTCTGAGTGAGTTCCTGTGCTCTTCAATGCGTGCACTTATTCTTCTGTTGGTCTGTCCGATGTATGTGGTGGGGCAGGTGGTGCATGGGATTTCATATACTCCTTGGTTTTCTAACCCAATTATGTCAAAGCCAAGCCTCCACCCACAGAACACACCCCCTCTGGCAGTTTAAAAAAGAAGAAAAAACAGCCACTATCACACACTTCTCCCAGAAGAACGAAGCTGAAGTCACCAGCCTGAGGATATATATATATATATATATATATATATATATATATATATATATATATATAATATATATTACACACACACACACACACACATAATGTACAGCTTCAGTGGTTCTTGAAAATATTGTGTAATTTCAGTGTTTCATTTACTCACAAAAGAATGCTGTACACCATTTTTAGTAATGGGAAAACTGTTTGTATCTCAGAGTTGTTTTAAATATTCTTAACACATTCTTAACCTGGGAACTGCCTGTATTTTTCAACGTGATGAATGAAAATGTAATGATATATATCAACACAAAGTCCTAGAGATAGATATTCAGAAGGGAGTTTAACGATGACCCTTTCCTGTCTCACATGTCATTCCAAAGTCTTCAAGGTGAACAGGAATGAGGCAGCTCCCATTGGGAAGAAGTGGTGAAAAAGATACCTGTACACATACAGTCTTTTGTTTTTTACTGGATTCTTTCTTCCATAAGTTTCTTAAACTCCTTGTTATTCGTTACTCAAAGTATATTTTATGAATCGGAACAATTAACATACATCTTAACATTTAAATCTCACATTTAAGTTCAAACAGCATAGTTCCTGATATTCAGTCACTTACCTAGAACTACCATCACTATGCCATGCTTTTCTTTCATCTTCTGATGTTCCACCACTGGCAATAACAATTTCTCCTTCCTAAGAACAATATAATATTCAGACATTTCTTCTGACATGCTAAGACTTCCTTCTTTAAAAGTAATGAAGGACTTTTAATTGCTTTAATAAATGAATTAATGATTAAGAATCAGTTATTCAGCGACTTCATTTCACTCAATTTTGATGCCACTTTGAATGGCTCACAACCCCCCCAACAAAATACAATAAAATAGTTGAGTTAAAAAAGTTGTCCATAAAACAATTTTCTTGAAAACTAAGATCTAACCAAACACTGGCTCTTTAATTGCTACCCACAGAATCACAACAGGTAATTATTAGTATAGAAAAGCTAAAAAGGTTTGGAACCAGAGTATCGGTAAGGCTACCTTCTTTGTTATAAATTTGAGTATAACACCAAAAAAAATGCCATTTCAGAAGAAGCACTCCCTACATATTTTTGAACCTGCAATAAAAGGTTCCGTAGCACTGAAATGTTCATATTATATGTGATTGCTGAATTCTCTTTTATATCGTTTGGGATTTTGCTTCTTTAGTTTTATGACTTAATTACAATATTTTTAGTTTAAATCACCATAACTACCTGTCCAGTTATATGATCAATAAGTAAGTCTGTTAAAGGAAGTCAAGTTTTCCACGATTGGTATTAAGAAAACAAAATGTCTTCGAGCGTTTGCTAAAAAGCTCTTCCTGAAAAGTTAAAGTTACACTTAATATATGTGATGGACAGATCTAGAAACATTAGCTAATGTTCAGGAAATGTTATCTTTAAGAAAGGAGAATAAAGTAACCTCAGGAGTTATAAATGATTTTACATGCAAACAACCTAGAGTAGGGGTTCCTAAACTTTGGCAATACACCTTCCTGTAGTGTAATTTTAATCTATACACCTCCCCTAAAAATCCCAACACCAAAATGAATAATGAAAACAATATAACAAAACTTTATTTTAATAAAGACATATAAAATAAACATCTCCACACCTCCCTGGACTCTATGCAGCTCCCAAAGCCATATCTCAGTTTGGGAAACCCCTATCTACCATATCAGAACTCAATGAATAGTTATGCCCAGTTCTGAATCCAGTTCATAACATAATGTAAATGGTACTGAAATTTCATTTTTCATTCAAAATTTATATTTAGATGTTGCTTTATTTCACTGTGTAAGTCCAAAATAAACAATTATCTTTACAATTAACTACCGAATGTTAATTGATAACTGCATATATCAACTGCAAATTATTAGGTTTTTGCAGACAAAACAGCACTTTATGTTCAAAAGAACACACTAAGCTTTGAGAATTACATATGTGTTATAATGGCCATAAAGTAAGTCTTTGATTTAATTGATTAATGGAGGGAAGATGTTTAATTAGAGTCAAATATATAAACTCTGAATGTTATTTTTCAAGCCTATCTATCCCTCTGAAGCATATTCCTTTTACCCTGTCCTGCAGTCCATATTTATAACACACAAAATCCACCAATGTTTTCTGTTGTTGTATTCAGAGAACAGGATGTCACAGCCAGATGCTCTAATAGATCTAAACCATACATATCACTGCAGCAAATGGGGAAAGAGGCATTACACTGCCTTGCCTAAATAGCAATGTGATATTGGCAAACCAGAGAAAACTGTGTTTATTATTTATTATTTGTTTGGAAGATTTATCAATTGGGCTTCCTGTCTGATACTTTTGAGGACTTTATGTATTATATCTGCAGTCCATTAATCCAATGTATGCTGACTAAAGGGTTTACTGTAATTTAAAATGAATTACAATATCATTCTTACCTCTGAGGAACTGCTTCCATTTTCAATGTCTTCATTTGGCCTGACAGTTTCCTCTAAGGCATATCTGGTTCGATAGTTATGTTGGTTGGCCTGTTGTTTTTTTGAATCCCCAACATCCAATACATGATCATGTGAATGGTTCTAGAAATACATAAACTGACCATTAATCAGGATCATGAAAAAACTGTGAAACAGTACAAAGGCATAGCTTACCAGTGGAGATAAAAAGGCTTTAGATAAAGTCTGTTCTCCCTTATACAGTCTGACATTAATATTACAGGCCCCTGATTAGAATTCATTAAACAACCCCCAAAAGACCAAAAATCCAAGTATAACATTAAATAAATATCTGTGAAAACATGGACCTTGTAGTGGGATAATTCCTTGTACTAGTGCTATGATTGTAGAAATTTTTACAACTTTCTATTGTCTCAAATAGTTTATCCATTTCTTAAACTGTCACTATGAATAAATATGAAAATGATACTGCAGGTAATTGAAGGACTTTTTCTCCAACCTGACAACAAAGATGTTTAAATCCTAAAGAGCTATTCAGGGCCTTTCAACATTTTTCAGTCTGAAGAACTTGTTAATTAAAAAAAAGAAAATTCCCGGAACTCCTGAGCAAACAGAAAAGTCCTAATGCTAGAAAACTATATTCAACTGAACTTTTTTCTTCTTTTTGCCCTTGTTCATTTAGGGAATCTCATCAAATTCTTATGGAATTTAGGTTCTGTGGCTTACAATTTGAAAACCCCCAACATCCATTAGCTAACTAGGTTTTCACATAGGGCAAGAAACCCTGCTATACTAAACACCACTATTATAGATAGTTCTCTCATTTGTTCAGTCATCATTTTGAGGGTCCTGAATTACAAGTGGTCCTCACAGTAATGGCTGTTGCATGCATTTACAAGCAGTGTGTGCTTCAACCTACCCACCCCACAACTTTGCCTTTTGGCCACCACTTGCACTGCCATCCTGCCTCCTCCATAACTAGTTCAGGTGAACTACCTTTGGCAGACAAGGCTGTTACCTTGCCACGCTTGCCATGTGCATCCTGGGGCCTGCCTGCACCTGGAGGAGGAAGCAGGAGGAAGCAGACAGTGAAGGTTGGTGAGCTGCAGCTGAGGGCAGCCAAAAGGCAGAGGGGTGGGCGTTGGGGGAATAAGCCAGTGAGAAGAGTTGAAGCAGAGGTGAGCACAGAGCCTCATCTGCTGAAGGTTGCTTGCTGGGCTCAACTGGGGAGGTAGCAGGACTGAGCCAGCAATTTGTGCAGAGCAGGAGTAGTATAAGGTCAAAGCTAGGCATGTCCAGCCTATTTCCTTTCCAGTTTATGATACAGGTAATCCTCGATTTATAACCAATCATTTAGTGATTGTTCAAAGACACAATGGCACTGAAAAAAGTTACTTTTGACTGTTTTTCACACTTACAACCACTGCAGCATCCTTATAATCACATGATTAAAATTCAGATGCTTGGCAACTGACTCCTTTATATGACAGTTGCAGTATCCTGGGGTCATATGATCACCTTTTGCAGCCTTCTGACAAGCAAAGTCAATGTGGAAGCCAGATTCACTGACTTATTGATAGCAGTGATTCACTTAACAACTGTGGCAAGAAAAATGGGGCAAAACTCACTTAAAGCCTGTCTTGCTTAGCATCAGAAATTTTGGCTCAATTGTGGTCGTAAGGACTACCTGTACTCTACATTTTTTGTCAAGAGGGCACTGCTTACTTTGGGCAAAGATGATATCTTATTTTCTCTAGGAACATGGCTTATAATGTGCTTTCTCCTCTCTTCTGCTCTGTATGTTCTTATTTCTTCTTCTCCCTTTGCTGTTCGCCATTCTTCTTGCCTACTGCAGGACAGAAATTCAAGCATTAAAGTTAACTTCAATGTAGTAGAATTACATGCATTATTTCAATTTTTGTGGCAGGAGCCACACATTTGCATCCCAATCTCTTTGAAACTATACAGCTTCATAATAATAAGTCCTACAGCACCCAATAAAAAAGTCAATAACTCAGGACTTCCGGTTTTGCTTGGTAGCAACTGGTTACGGGCTTGTCGATTCTCCGCACCCCCGTGGCTAATTTTGCCCTGCCAGGGAATCCTAAATGGGTCAAAGTCGCCCTAGACAGGCAACGAAGAAAGAAGGTTACTCCAGCGATTGTGGAACGGCGGCGGCCATTCCATTCGACTTGGGGAAAGCCTTCTAACCTGACAGGAAAAAGGTTGGCCGTATTGCATTGACCAGCCCAAGCTACTAGCAACTGAAATCCAAAAGCACTAACTAGCACAACTGTAAACAGCTTGAAACTGGGTGATGAATTCGATCTTCTTTTTCTATTTTACATTTAATTTCCTGGAAAAGATCCCCAAGAAGCAAAATACCTCCGAAAAGGAAGGAAGGGGATTTCTGCCCCACCCTTATACTAACGGAAACGGCGAATTAATATTTTTATGGAGGATCAAAATATATGGAAGTGAAAGATATAAAACCTGAAACTTAAAGCTCAAATATGGATAAATCTAAAATTGTTTGAATGGTTAAGACTCTCATTTTAAAGATAATTGTTCATTTTGGAAATTGAAAAACAAATAGTTGCTGACACCTAGTGGTGGATGAAACTATGACAGCTATGACTTTAATGTAAGACTTGGCAAAAGCTAATGTGTTTGTGACCTTCAAAACTTTAACAACAAAGAATAGCTGTGACAAAAAAAGACAATAATCTGGGCTGTAGACAAAGAGAGAATTATATGTAGAAAGAACATATCAAGAAAACATAAATACTTCACAGGAGGAGATATATAGTATACTGCAACTAATTCAAACAACAATTACTTTAAATCACAAAGAAATCCAAAACTACTTTGAAAATATAAATCAATCTTTTTCCAAGTTAACTCTGCAACCCAAAAATTCCCAGAAAACAACACAGGAGGAGATAAATGGATATAGAATTGAAAATAGAGTCTTAAAGATGGAACTTAACAAAACAAGGAAACATGATTTAATCCTAGTGGGAAAAAATTCATAAGTAGTGGAAAAAACAACTTATCCCTTAAGACTACAAAATAAATCTAAGGACAAGAAAACAGATTGGATAAAATGGACTGTAGAGATGTCAGGAACATAGGAGAGAAAGGAAATGTTAAGAGAAGTGGAGAGAAAGAAAAAGATTTTCAACAAACATGGAAAGGCAGAAGTCCCGTACAAAGACACTTCTCCTGATTTACTTTTTATATCTACAGCAACATTTACGAACATATGGGAAAACGTTTTGTTTCAGCAAAATACATTAAGAAAGACACTGGGCAAAAGAAAAAGACTAAAGTGAAAACTAAGAAAATAGATGATGGGACTTACCAGAGAGAATACTTAAAAAAGAAACATTTGTTTGAATATGGTTAAAGAAATAGAAAAGTTTTGGAATATATATGTCACTCTAAGAGGGAAGAGTTCTCTAAATATAATATTATATGCTTTTTTCCCTTTTTTGTTCTCTTTCTTGATATGAGTAATATAAAAAAGTTTAAAATGACTTAGATAAAGGAAATGTTTTAGATATTTAAATGTGATTGAATTTAACAAAATTATAATGGATAAAAAATGTTTTGAATAAGAATTAAAGTACTAGATGACTAGATGTATTAAATGGAATGTTTAAAGATTAAACATACTTTTAATTATGGTTAAAAATAAGAAATTTAGGAAATAAATATGTATTAGCTTAGGAGGGTTATATATTTTAAGTAATATGTTATTTTTTATGCTTCTTTACTTTTGCTTTTCTTTCCTTTTTATTTATTCCTTAAGAAATGTAAAAGTGTGAGATGGAAATATAGAGTTAAATTTTTAAATGTACTTAATTTTTGAGAAAATCTTAACCAGTAAGAATATCTAGAATTTGGTGAGAGAAACAAATTAAAATAAGGACTGTAACAGGAGCTATGATAAGGCAACCAGAATGATTGGATAGAAAATAGATATTATATTGATGTGATGTGGTTATTATTTTAGGACTATTGGGAAAATATATTTAATTGTTATCTATCAAAACAATAAGAATTGTATTAACTCAAATGTTTGCAAAAGAGGATACTTTGGGAAAAGAGGAAATCAACTAAAACTATCAACTTCTCCTTCGGGAGAAGGACGGTGTAAAAATTAATTATTATTATTATTATTATTATTATTATTATTATTATTATTATTATTATTATTATTATTATTATTATTATTATTATTATTATTATTGTGTGGATTATGGATTATAGAAATCAATTGCTAGATTGTTTTACAAATATAACCCAGACAACACACTGTTCACCAATTATTAAGTGATTTATGTTTTTAAAAATCAATAAAATATATATTAAAAAGTGTCAATAACTCAGCATCTCTTCCCTTATAACCACTGATACGAACTATCCAGTAAGTGAGAAGAACCATTGTAGAACAGTGCCTCTAAATCCCTGATTTCGTAGGTGATCCAAAAGGAAACCATGAATGATGGCATCAAAGGCCAGCTTCAGCAGAACCAGGAGTGTGTACTACATTAATTCAGACCCAACCAACATAGTCAGTATAGTTTCCATCTCAGGCCTAGACAAAAACCCCAAATGAAATTCACAATTCACCTCTTCTACTCTGACATCTTCTCAATAAAGTTTTCTATATAAGAAAGACTGGATACTGAAAGATGACAAATGTGGCTGGATCCAGGGAAGGCCTTTTAAGGAAATAACATACCACTCTCAAATCCAATGGTATCACCTCCTTCAAAAAGGCATTGCCATTCTCGAACAACCATCCACCAACCATCAGGAAAACAGCCCCCTTTATCCATGAGAAAGAAAAGTCAAGTAACCTCAAAAATAAAAAAATGCAGTGTAAAATGGCATGAAATCTACTTGCTCATTTCTTGCTAAGAAGTTGATAGATACTTCAGAAGCCAGCTGATATAATAAAGTAAAAAGTATGAATGCACCACTTCCCTTACTACTTCATCTGAAGCCTAATCTTGGGCTCATGCCCATGCTCACTCAAATGCATTTTTTGCATTTCTCCATCAGTACTCTAGGCCACGGGTCGGCAACCCGCGGCTCCGGAGCCGCATGCGGCTCTTTGAGCCGTCTTCTGCGGCTCCCAGCCGCCCGGTGCGCACGCACCTCTCCAAATGGAGAGTGGCACCGCCCGTTTGGAGAGGTGCGCGCGCACCTCCCCGAATGGGCGGAGGTGCGCACGCACCTCCCCAAACCTTTGGAGAGGTGCGCGCGTACCTCCGCTCGAACGGGCCGCGGCGTCGCTCTTTGAGGAAGCTGCCGCGGCCCGTCTGCAAAGCTGCCGAAAGCGGCAGCTTTGCAGATGGGCCACGGCAGCTTCCTCAAAGAGCGACGCCGCGGCCCGTTCCGAGAGGTGCGCGCGCACCTCTCCGAACGACCGGAGGTGCGTGCACACCTCCCCAAACCTTTGGAGAGGTGCGCGCATACCTCCGGGCGAACGGGCAGCGGTGCCGCTCTTTGAGGAAGCTACCGCGGCCCGTCTGCAAAGCTGCCGAAAGCGGCAGCTTTGCAGATGGGCCGTCGCCGTCGGGCAACCGGGAACCGGTTCCATCTCACTTTTTAAAAAATTGGCAACCGCGTGCGCATGCGCAAAACGTTTTTTGCGCATGCGCGTGCATGGACACACGCACGCGGCTCCCAGTTTTTTTAATTTGTGATGGAACCGGTTCCCGGTGGCTCTTTTGCTTTTTTAGGTTGCCGACCCCTGCTCTAGGCCATTTCTACTCCTGGAGTTCCAAGGAGCCATCCAACATCAGCAAACAGTAAGAAATTATTAAGGAACAATCACATCGACAGGTTACTTCTTGTGGCTAACCAGGCAAATAACATAGGATAAAGCATCCTGTGAAATCTAGTATTAATTTTGTGCTTGTTAAACAGAATGTTTATTAAGACTTAAATTTAAGCCCAGAGAGAAATAAATCAGATACAATTCCAGTATTATGGGTGGATTGGGAAAAAAAATTCTGCCTGGAACAGAGGAGAGCTGTGCTGTGTTGTCCCAACATAAAGAAACCATCACTTTTGTTCATAATGTAAGCTTACAAATATAATGCCATTAGATTCATCTATTACCTAGATACTCCTGCTGATAATTCTGGCACTACAACCCTTCGACTCCATGCTACCAGATCCCGTTCAGTTGCTATTTCACTTCTTGGGGCATTGCTATGCATCTGTCGAACTCCTTCAATTTGCCCACTGCGTCTTAATCCTACATTTGGTGGTGAATGCACTTCTGAGGTAGAGTTTACTAAGCATAAACAGAGACAATAAAACAGAAATGAATATTTTTAAACACTGTATTAAGTAACCAAGAGGAAATTTAAAACTGTTACTAATTACATTGTTTTTGTGAGCAAATGTCTTAATAAACACACATATATTTTATTGCAGAATGATTTAAATGCCATCACTACTAGGTTAAAATACTATTTCCATGATAAAATCAAGTCAATCTACTAGATCGGTGATTTTCAAACTTGGCAACTTTAAGATATGTGGACTTCAGAATTTCCCAGACAGCATGAATTCTGAGAGTTGAAGTTTATAAAACTTAAAATTGCCAAAGTTGAAATATACTATATTAAATTATTCCAGTTAATTAAACAAGGATTTTTTTTTACCTCTGCCAATTCTATTTGTATTACTGTTTCCAACCTCTCCAGACCGACGTTGATCTTGTTCTTGTTGAAGTCTCTGTATCATGCTATCCAAAGGACTAACTTGTTGACTCAAAACTTGATTCAGTCCTATTAAAAGTAGAATTTGGATAATATAAAATATATTTTATACATTTAAAGTGCACATAGTCTATCATAATGCCTAAAGTCTATAAGAGTTCAACTGTTCAATACATTTATTTGGAATGAAAGTTTTTATCGTAATTCATGTAAAATTACACAATCCACATTAATTCAATTCATGCTCCCTAAAATTAACAGCACTGTCTTCAACATTTGAGTTTGTATTTCCTTAAGGTCATGCAAGCTATGCAGGCTGTTTTGTTACATGTTTATCTATATGCAAATAGACCTTTTTTTCTTCGATGTTGGACTGATTCAGTTGAATTCACAAAGGCATAATAAATCTAGATCTGAGTTCCTGATAAAATTTGCAGTGTAATGTGCAATGGTTCAGATCGTCCACCTGTGAATTATCACAAATGAATAAATGACGTGTAATTTCAAATCCTTTATATCTTACATCCAAATTGGCTTTTGGCACTGTTTGAAACTGAAGTTCTACAAAACCTTGTCTCAGGAAGTGGGATATAAGTCTGTAAGTAAAATTACATTCCTTTTCCATCTTTAAGAGATCAATACCAATAGGGAAAATTAAGCTTGTACACATGCCCTTTATCTATTTTAAGAAAAATAATTAATCTCTCAATAAAGTATGCTAATTTATATCATTCAACAGTTCATGATCTAGTGAAAATTGTGGAGAAAGTGTAAAATAGTTATAGGCACAAATCCATTACAAAAATGTTCATTCCTTCATATGTCAAAACGTTAATTAATCATGTACTTGTTATTTACACACTGGAGAAAATGAACACAATTTCCCCAAAACTACTTCTTTAATACCACTAAATTAATACTTATTAACATTGATTATGTTAATTTTCTCTTTCATAAACACTAGAGAAGAGATTATGAATAAGAAACTTGCCATTTCTTTCAATGGCCCATTTAGAAATACAAAGGCGGCTGGTGAGAAGGTAACCGTGTTTCTTATGTCTCAGCATTTGGTCATGCTACCCACATGACCGCGGACTATGCTGGCTCCTTCAGCTGAGAAACGGAGATGAGCATCACCCCCTAGAGTCAGACACAACTGGACAAGGGAAACATTTACCCTTTGCCTTTATTCTTATGCCTCTGGAACCGAAGCTGGTAAGAATGCTAAAAAGCCCCCCTCAAAAATCTTAGAAAACAGTCAGGTACTGTACAAAGTTAGAAGTTGTACGTACCTGAGGAAGTTACCCCCATCTGAGGTATAAGCTGTTCCTCTCTACAGTTTTCCCGTCCTGGAACTAATCTCTGAAATCTTGATGGGTGAGGGTTACCATCAACGTCAACCAAAAATGGAGGTGGCATGAGATGTGGTGCCTGTTGCGTCTGCTCATCCAGTACAAAATTATTGGCATCACGAATCAGAGGCCGATAATCACTGTGAAAGAACATCTGATCTGCTATCTGTAAATTTTAAAAAATAGAATTATAGACTATATATAATTGAAAGTTTAGCAATGTATATTTGCGAATCAACATTAAAATAGTTACATATTGCTAAAGTGACCTTTTCTAGATAACTTTCTTTTGTAAAAATCAAATCTAGATAAAATTTAAGAAGTGATTGAATAAAGACTGCCATCAGTTCAAAAAACTGCTAATTATAGAATAGCAGCTGAATTAATTACACAGTTCTTTTAGAAAATAGTTTTAAAGTTGCAATTATGTATTTGAGAGCCATGGTTCACGAAGACAATGAGAAATGCTTCTGCACATAAATACTTACTAATTCTCCATAAAGATATAGACTTGGTTAGTAGAAAAAATTCTTCCTAGTGAGGTCCTTTTTCACATCTTTCTTAGTATCTTAATTATTTTATAATGGAATGATATATCTAACATTAAAAACAGTACATTAAAAAAATTCTACCAAGAAAAATATAGCCGAATGATATAAGTGATATAATAGATCTTACACCTAATACTGTAGATGAATTATAATTACTTATCATTTTTTCAAAGTTTCAATATAAATGCAGGTAAAACTAGCTCTTTAAAAATGTTTTGTAATTCAGAGTTGGCATATTTAAACAATAATCAAAGTTTTTAAATTTTGGTTAGTGTTATTACATTAGCATTAGTTATCCTAAGAAATTAAATGGGTAGCCAATGAAAGAAATTCAAGCTATTATGTTTTCCATAGTTGCAGATTTTTTGAGCAAAATCGAGTTTCTAAATTATTGTTTTAACTTTTACAAATCTAGACATTTTGAATTAACTATGTCATTAAAAAGAAATCAATAAAAGTTCAGTTTCCAAGATAGGGGGAAAATATTTTATATACAAGGATGTGATCTTTTTATAACAAAGGTTAAAAACAGTTAGAAATTTTTGAAATCCTCTGTGCATAACACATTCAGGCAATTCTTCATAAACTGAGGGCAGAAGAGAGGTCCTGATTAATTCTTGATTCTTTTTGGAATCAAGTTGGAAGGATTTTATACTTGGGGACTTATTTGCATGTTTACATATTTTTGCTCCTTTCAAGAAGCTGAGAATCCAGAGTGTCAGTCAGACTGGAGGTCAGAGAATGTTTGATTTAGAATTGGAACCTGATTCTTCCAATCATCTTATTTCTGCACTAGAAGATCGATCAATTTGTGAAAATATTTAAAATTCTTTTTATTTTTGAAACTGTCCTAAAATATCGTTAGTAATTCTTTTTTTTTATAGTTTGAAGGTACTAAGGCAGTCCTTGACTTATGACCATTTATTTAGCATTCAAAATTATGACAGCACTGAAAAAAAACACTTATTCCCCCTGCCTTAAAGTTATAATCATTGCAACGTCCATGCAGTTATGTGATCAAAATTCCAGTGCTTGGCAGCTTGGTAAACCTATGACCGCAGGGGCACTGGAATTCCCACCACCCACCTATCTCCCCCTGATCAATGTTTTTTTGGCTGCCTTGCACAGTGGGAGTCGGCAGTGGCAGCACTGGGGCTGAAATAGAGGCCTGGGATGATGACAAGCTGGTTGAGACTGCTGAAGGCCATGGGACTCTATTTCAGGTCTGGTCTGGGTGCTGCCACTGGTGAGTGCTACTGTGCTGGTCATTCAGAAAGGGGGAGAGAAATGGAGAGTTGTAGGATCCCTGAAGTCGTAAATGCTGCTGGACTGAGTGGGCAGCTGTGATTTCCTGGGGAACAGCAGCTTTGGGTTGGGCTGGAGCAGCTGAGGGTCCCTGGGGAACACTAAAGCCCCCCAATTTACAATCTGGAAACCCCTATGCTTCTTATGTGGGACTCTTGGTGTTTAAAGACCTGTAATTTTGCTTTAAGACAGCAGTCAGGAGTGCTGGAATTTTGATTGCTAAGCAATGCAGTCATCAGACATCTCACTTTATGATCCCTTTACTTAGTAACCAAAATTCTGCTCTCAATTGTGGTTATAAATTGAGGAGCCTCTGTATCTTTGCAAAAGATAAGCTATCTCAAAACTTCTCACCTGATCCAAAAACTTCCCAATTTTGCTCTGAGCCAGGATAGTTTTTAAAGCAACCTCAGAAATGGAAAAATGTATTTATTATCAGAGCCAGTTTGGTCTAGTGGTTGAAGCACCAGGATATAAAGCAGGAGACTGTGAGTTCAAGTCCTGCCTTAGCCATTAAAGCCAGCTAGGTGACTTTGGGCCAGTAACTCTCTTTCAACCCAATTCATAAGATTGTTGTTGTAAGGAATATATGAGGAGAAAAGGGTATTGGATACAGTGGGGGGGGGGAATGATTTGATCCCCTGCTGATTTTGTACATTTGCCCACTGATAAAGAAATGACCAGTCTATAATTTTAATGATAGGTTTATTTTAACAGTGAGAGACAGAATAACAACAAAAAATCCAGAAAAACGCATTTAAAAAAAGATATAAATTGATTTGCATTTTAATGAGTGAAATAAGTATTTGATCCCCTATCAATCAGCAACATTTCTGGCTCCCAGGTGTCTTTTATACAGGTAACAAGCACTCTACTGCTCCTAATCTCACCTCTTTACCTATATAAAAGATACCTGGGAGCCAGAAATGTTGCTGATTGATAGGGGATCAAATACTTATTTCACTCATTAAAATGCAAATCAATTTATATCTTTTTAAAAATGCGTTTTTCTGGATTTTTTGTTGTTATTCTGTCTCTCACTGTTAAAATAAACCTACCATTAAAATTACAGACTGGTCATTTCTTTGTCAGTGGGCAAATGAACCCACAGGTACCATTCCTGCGTTTGAAGATCAGAGAGAAATTTTTCTTTTCTTTTCTATACTTAAGAGCCTTTGAGGGGTCCAATCAATGAAATAGAAAAGAGAATGATTGTAAACACTTGGGTAGGGTGAAATATGCCTGAATTTAGAGCTTTACTATGTGAAACAATTTTCACATAGTTCACTTGAGATGATGAAATAGGTTTAAAATGTACCCTGAATAGTTCTGAAATTGGAATAGGTAATTCCTGCACTTCCATATATTTTGGACTACAATTTACCAAATTCCTAGACTTCAGCCAAACTGGTTGAAATTAATTAGAATTTTATTCTCAAACATTTGAAAGAGATTAAGTTGCCATCTCCAGCCTAGGACATAGAATCTTTCTAAAAGCAATGACTAAGTACTCCTGTAATGCTAGATTAAATCTAATACTTATTATTCAATATTATATAACAAAAGAATCTTGAGATGTCAGATGGAACTTCAGAAGCATATTTCATTATAAAAGAAAAAAACTAAGATTTAATTTGTAATGGAACATAATCTGAATGTAACTTTCACTCATATTGGAAATCATTTGGTTAGAACTAGCTTGTATCTCTTATGCAAAAATTACAAATTAAGCAGTTTCTTGTACAATACCTTATCATATTTGCTACTGGAACCAAACCCAAATATTAAAAGGTGTCCATGGGAATCTGTACATGCAAAATGCTGGCCATCAGGAGAGCACTTGCAGTCAAACACAGCCCCATGTCCTTGTCCTTCAATCTGAAATACAGCAGCACACTAATTAGTACTAAATACCAGAAATCTATCCCATTTTCAAGATATGACACAACCTATTAAAAAGAAAAAAATCTATTAAATAGAAACAATCAATATATCATTCATTTTTATTTGTAAATAAAATCAAGTTCCCAGAATCAGGAAACTATGTTTATATTTGATTATGTTTTTGATAGTATAAAAAACCTGAAAATTAATTAAAATTAACTATAAAGAACACTCATCAAATTAATTTTTGACCAAACATACCTCACTAAACTTATTTCAAAGTAAACATGTTTATAATCAGGCTGTTTAATTCATTATTAAAATAAGAAGCTGTAAAAGGGGGAGGGGGATCCATCCTTGGTTAATAGAACTTGGAATGGGACAATTTGCTGCAGGGCAACGCGCCATAGCCAACTTGCCACAGGATAACTCAGCGTGATGTTATCTGCCACTGTTTCTTTGATATTATTTTCATTTCTGTCAATGGAAATAATGTTGAAGTAAAAGTGGTGGATAACAGTTATTCTGTGTAGAATTGTCCCTGGCAGGTTATCCCACAGCAAGTTGGCCGGAACGAGTTGTTTCACAGTGAGTTGTAGCCATGGCGAAAGGCGCAGTGAGTTATCCTAGACCACAGGTCTGCAACCCGCGGCTCCAGAGCCGCATGTGGCTCTTTCAGCCGTCTCCTGTGGCTCCTAGTCCTCTGCCATGTGCAGTCCAAAAAAAAAAAAAGTGGAACTAAAAAAGTTCAACCAATCAATTCAAATATGTAGGGTAGGTGCATATCTCGCCTTGGCTCCACTCTTCAGTCAAACCCTGTTCTGCGCATGCACGCGCATGTGCACACATTTTTTGCGGCTCCCAGTTTTTCCTTTTGTGAGGGAACCGGTTCCGAGTGGCTCTTTCACTGTTTCAGGTTGCTGACCCCTGTCCTAGACCTAGCAGAATAGTTGCCTATTTCTTATTTTGCTTTTGTATACCTGTATGAAAACTCTATCCAGATTTCAATTATTAATAACAATTTGCCTTTCTGGTAAAAACAAACAAACATGGAATTCTGTATAATTTATACCTGCCCAATGTTTCCAACTGCAATTAGATGGCATGTACATAGTTGGACTAGTTGTTTATTCAGTTTAACACAAGTTCTATATTTGACTGCTTGCAACTCATCTAAAGAACTCCAAATATTTTAAAAAGAATTTTACCTGATACTTATTTTCTGTTTTCCACTTCCATTAATCCAGAACAAATGGGTTTTTGTTTTTCCCTGTAACCTGTCAATCAAGCACAGGTGACCAATCACCACTCTGAACTTTCATAGCCTACTAATATTCCTAGTTGCCGATAATTTTGGTAGCAGTAAGCAAACATCTGTTCCTCCTATCTATGGAAAAGCTATGATGCAGAAATGCAGGTAAAGTGAATAAACTTTCCCTTCTATAAATCTAACTGAGCATTAAAATCCCAGGGGGAAAAAATAAGGAATCCTTTGTTTTACTATAGAGTTAAGGTCCTGACAAAATAAAGTGTACTAGGTTATATATTATGTCTGATGTGCATAGTCTACTAAAACCTCATGTTCTTAATATTAGATTATTTCTGAATATATAGAAGTTTGCAATAAAGTTAGGTGTGCTTCAAAGTAACAAAGATGTATTACTTCACCATATTTCTACTTGTATCAAATGGAACTGAGTTCCAAGTAATACAGTATGGATTTAGAAAAAGTTCCTATTCACTATTCTTTGCAAAGCTTGTCCATGTAATTTGTAAGGTTTGTCCATGTAGTTCCCAGTTGTGTCATGCTATGATTCAGAGACAAAAAAAATTCCCTAATATGAAGAAAAGGGCATATTTGGGTTGTTTTTTTCTTGTGTATCAGAAGTTCTTTAAAAAAAACCTTAAAATTGTAGCATTCTTTGCCTATAAAAATGTTGCTGATGGTCATATATGCTTTCTTATGCAGCATCTTATGAAATGCAATTAGTTTCCTACTTTTAAATAATTTGGAGGACATGCATTACCTTATTTCAATATAGCTTCAACAAATCAATAGAATCAGAATATTTTGTTTTCTCTCATTATCTCTCTATAACAAAAGACAGGAACTGAACTGTGTTAGTTTTGTTGCTGTACACATATTTGTATAAAGGCTGTATGTGTTTTTTTGCCTATTTTGGAGTTGCAAAAAACTCATAGAAAAGTATTTCTGCAAAAAAAGTTAAAAGACCAGCTGGATCACATTATATTACTCTAATCTATAATGTGAAATTTTAAAATTATACCAAGCACCAAAATTTCAGTCCAATCTTTCACATAATTTACAACTTTGTATTGAAAACTACAGTGGATATAAAAAGTCTATACACCCCTATTAAAATGCCAGATTTTTGAGATGTAAAAAAATCAGACCACGATAAATCACTTCAGACTTTTTTCCACTGTTAATATAACATATAGGCCATATAATTCAACTGCAAAACAAACAAATATTTTAGGGGGGTAAATAGCAATAAAAGTGTACAACAATGTTGCATAAGTGTTCATAAAGGTAAGATAAAGGTTCCCCCGCACATGTGTGCTAGTCGTTTCCGACTCTAGGGGCCGGTGCTCATGTCCGTTTCAAAGCCGAAGAGCCAGCGCTTGTCCGAGGACGTCTCCGTGGTCATGTGGCCGGCACTAGACGCCAAAGGTGCACGGAACGCTGTTACCTTCCCACCGTAGTGGTCCCTATTTTTCTACTTGCATTTTTACATGCTTTCGAACTGCTAGGTTGGCAGAAGCTGGGACGAGTAACAGGCGCTCACTCTGTTACGTGGCACTCGGGATTCAACCCGCCAAACTGCCGACCTTCTGACCGACAAGCTCAGCGTCCTAACCCACACCCTCTTACAATTAGGGACGTGGCTGTGTTCAGAATTAACCAATCACATTCAAACTGATGGTAAATAGTCAGTATACATCTGCCATCAATTAAACTGATTCTGATCACTCATAAAAGTTCAACTGTTGTAGTAGGTTTTTTTCTAACATTTACTCAGTTGCCTTTTACAGCAAAAGCCATGATATGCAAACAGTTTACAAATCATCAAAGAGCTCTCATTGTTGGAAAGTATCAGTCAGAAGGATACAAAAATTTTTTCCAACACATTTGATATACCATATGTCAAGCTTCCAACAGACAAACTCCTCAAAGAACTCTGAGGCATTGATTAGCTTAAAAGTCTTTAATAGAGCTACATAACATCGGCAATACTTGGTTAAAGCCAAAATCTGGGTTCCCCTCCTGAGCACAATATTAAAGCATAGTTCCCTCCTTTAGTTAACTGTCATAAATCACATTCTCCAATTAGTTTGAAAGATAAGTTTTCCCTCCTTAGCTTAACCCGCCAATTCTTATTGCCTCTTATTACGTACAACCTTGAAAGTGCTCTGCTGCTGTTATTGTCTAACTAATCCTCCATACATATTCTTCCTTCCCCCTCCCATCTTCATCTAACTCTAAAAGTGATACACAAGTAGAAATATAAAATAGCTGCTTCATCTTTTGTCAAAGCAAGAACATCCAATGTTAGCAGCATTGACACCATGTTTCCCTGAAAATATGACCTACCTTGAAAATAAACCCTAGCTTGATTTTACATGTGCGCCTAATATAAGCCCTACCCTCAAAATAAGCCCTAGTTAAAAGCTTGTGCAGCTGGCCGCCTGCCCATTCCATCTGGTTGTTTGTGGTGCCACGTGGGCTCCTGCTGGATGAGGTTGTTGGCGTTGCCACCGCAAGGTGAGACAGTGGAAAAAATAAGACATCCCTGAAAATAAGATCTAATGCCTCTTTTGGAAGGAAAAAAATATATAAGTGGGTCTGATTTGGGGGAAAACACGGTACCATGGAACAAAGTGAAGACAGTCATCAACAAGTAGAGAAAATGTGGCACAACAGTGACATTACCAAGAACAAGATGTCCCTCCAAAATTGATTGGAAAAAAAATAAGAAAAAACTGGTTCAAGAGGCTACCAAGAGACCTACAGCAACATTGCAGCAGCTGCAGGAATTTCTGGCAAGTACTGACAACAATCTCCCATATTCTTCTTATGTCTGGGCTGTACGGTAGGGTAGCAAGATGAAAGTATTTTCTTACAAAGGAAAACATCCAAGCCTGATTACATTTTGCAAAAACCTACATCAAGTCTGACAAAAACAAGTGAGAAAATGTGTTATGGTCTGATAAGACCAAGGTTGAACTTTTTGGCCATAATTCCAAAAGGATGCTTGGCATAGTAACCAACACTGCACCTCACCAAAAGTACACCATACCAACAGTGATGCATGGTGGTGGCAATATATTTTGGGGCTGCTTTTCTCCACTGGAATTGGAGAAAATTGGTGGAAGGAGTTATGAACGGTTCCAAATATTAGTCAATTTGAACACAAAACATCTAGGCCTCTGCTAAAATGCTGAAGAGGAATTTCAACCCTCAACACAACAACCAAAGCATACCTCCAAATCTACAAAGAATGGCTTCACCAAAAGAAGATCAAAGTTTTAGAATGGCTCAGTCAAATCTCAGACCTGAATTCAATTGAAAATCTGTGGGGTGACCTGAAGAGGGCTGTGCAGATGTTCTCACAATGTAACATGTAGTACTTTTGCAAGAAAGAGTGGACAAAGATTCCCAAGGCTATATGTGGAATGCTGATAGGCTCCTACCCCTGAACACTGGATGCTGTCATAAAATCAAAAGGTGCTTCAACAAAGTATTAATTTAAGGATGTGCACACTTGTGCAAACAAGTTATTGTACAATTTTTTGCTATTGTTCTCCTTAAAGGATTTCAATTATTCGATTGAATTGTGAAGCTTCAATGTTATGTTAAAGGAAGAAAAATTCTGAAGTTTTTTTTTTTTACATCTCAAAAACCTGGCATTTTAACACAGATGTGAAGACTTTTTATATCCATTATAACTCGCATATAGTATATGAAACAGAGATGCAGAAAAATAAGGGAAGTTTAGGGCCTTTCCCCTCATCCCTTAAAATTATATGCACCCAGACATTTCTTGGATGAAAAAAAATATATAAATAAAACTGGCTAACTTTTTTTGAAAACCCTAAAATGCAATTTTCAGTATCCTCTAGATTTAAAAAGTTATAATGTAAGAAATTGTCTTCTATCAAATTCATTACTTCATTATATCTGAATTGATTGGTGAATAAAGTTCAGGAAGAGCAGCTTTTCAGTAATAGTACACTGTTTACGGAGAAACCTTAGAAAGATTCTTAGTCATGAAAATAGATTTTTTATTTTTAGAAAATAAAATTGAGATATCAACAAGCTCCTTCTCTTCTACAACGATCCGTGAAACAAGAAAATTCTTGTTTCATTCTCATATTCACACAAAAGAAGAAAAGAGGTCTACATGCAGGAAACTTACTCGTGTCTCATAAGATTGACTGGATTCCACATACTTAGACCTAAACTATTTTTTTACTTTATACTACTTTTTCTAAAAAAGTAGTGACTTACTACACTAAAATTTAAGAAACTTTAAATTTTAAAGAAAATTTAATATGATCTAATGAAATAAGTTTATAAATATAGCAGTAGTAAAGAACGCAAGAAATGTTCATATTTTTTAAAATAAAAGCTAGGGCTCATAATAGCAGTAATTTATTGGAAAGCCGTTATTAAAATATAAAGATGTCTCTTAAGCAATATTGCCAACTTGTACTATTCTATTGCCACTAGCATAAGTAAAATGTATAGCTATACATTATAAGGGCAAGATTTTTATGTAGTGGTGTTCTCCAAAACTCTACCTATCTGTATTGACTCTAAGCATCTTGCTATTTCTTAAAACAGTAGATTTTTTCAAGAATCTACTTCTAAAGATACATTTAAAAAACAAGCAAATTTGAATCCAAATGATTTCATGAAACATATTTCTCCTCTATAATACATTTATATTCACAGTGCTGAATTCAAAGAAAAAACCATTAAGAACATTTTTCTATTTCATATTTCAGAGTTCCTATTTTAACTGAGGTGATACTCAGAAGATCCATTTGATTGCTCAGTTTAACAAGTTTAACTTCATATGACATTTGCAATTTGAAGACGATGCATGTTTACTTGGCACATCTGGCTGACTTTACAGCTTGAAAGATAAAACTGGGTCAGGCCTGGTTAGAGCCAGAGCAATGTAAGCAGTATCACACTGCAAGCTAACTTTCTATTTGTGTTGTGTGGACATATGTTCAAAAGGGTGGTGCTTGCAGAACTGTTTTTGTCATTCTCATGAAAGCAGCAAGAGCCTACCAACACTACTAATTTAATGGGAGAGACTAACAGATGATGCAGGAGTTGTAAACCAATTTAGGAAGCAAACAAACATCCTGGAAAGAAAGTAGCAGAAACCACATCCATACTGTTGCCAAGAAAGCCATATGATTATAACCAATGAGGCACTGGGATACAAGCTTTTCATTAGGATATCCTTACTGTAAATATATTTAATGCAACAGGCCTTCCCTTCATGTGGAAATTAAATAGGAGTACAGCCTTAAGGTCAAGCGATGTCTTACAAGCTTCCTTATTAATGTGCTAATAGTACTAATTAGCAATCAAAATGTTGAATAGTTCATGTCTAAAGGAAGACTTCCCATAAATTGTACTGCTGTTTGCTACATTTAGATCAAATTTATGATAACACCCACAATCTGTAAAAGCAAAATCCTTTGATTAAAAACGTTTTTCTATTTTGCCTCTGTGTGTGTGTGTGTGTGAAGAAAAAAATGAAAAATGCAAACTCTTGTTAATAGCAATGAGATAAGGAGTTACCTTGTGCACCAGAAGCTTCTGCTCAATTTACAAAAACCCATTTGCTCTGATTAATAGATAGTGTACTATCCAAGGACAGTTTAAAATTATAACATTTCAACACTCTTTTAAATATGGAATTCATCAAGATACAAGCAGTGTATGTACAAACTACAAAGGGGAAACATATTTCTGATTCTTTATGTCCCAGGATTAAAACTATTAGAAGTAAAACTGTTCTAGATAAATAGAACATGATTCTTTTGGTCTATTGTATCCCAGCTTAATAAGCCACAGCATGAACTATTTTTTTATGTGCACATTGAACTAATTTGCTTTATTCTTTGAACAAGCAATGGCTAATATAGGAAACCTAAACAATTTATAATATTCTGGTTCCACCTAAACCATGGCTATGAAATTCCAAAGTAGAAGTGTAAAGTCTTTGAATCTAAAGTAAACAAAGACGCTATGGGTCTGGTGTAAGCACTCTCACAGTATCTGTCAACGACCCTTCAAAAGACTGCATATTTCCCTGAACTTATAAAGCCAATGCATGGGCTCAGGAAAATATGTGCTTACTCTGTATCCAATTTCTACACCACCTTTTGTTTTCTTTGGAATATAATGGTGCCAAACCATTCAACTTCCTTAGACAATTGAAGGGCCTGAGTTGTTGTGAAGTGATAAACTGTACTTTTCTGATTATATATTGTAGTTTCCTTTTGCTTATAATTATGGTTAATTATAAACATTGCTGATTGATGTACAACTTGAATGAAGACACTCTATTCAGATCTTCACAGTGAATAAGGGAAACTATGAAGCTCCTCATAGTGATGGGGGAGGGCTTCACAACTTTTTCCACAATTTCTTTCTGAAGGCCCAAGGGATCTTTACATTTGTTCTCATTTAATCCAAGCTATAAACTAGATCTGAACAGTCTGAGGGTTAAATATACATAACAGGATGGGCTGTCACAAAAGTTAAAGTAATATACTATCATCTAAAGCCATTATTCCTCATTTTGCACATTCCAGATATTCAGGAAATTTTGGGAAAGCACAAAATTAGAGGTAGCTTTTCTGAACTACTTGCATATATCTTATTACCCAAGTGATAAAGAGGAGCTCCATCTCAATTTATTAATAATAGTAATCCCATGAATAAAATTTAATTCTGCTCCTCTTTGGAGCTCCTCTTTATCACTTGGGTAATAAGATGTTACTTTTTTACTTGCTTACTATGAATGCTTCAACATTTACCACACAACTCTATCATTTTGTATTAGATTAATAACAGATAGAACAAGCTTTGGTAACATATTAATATAAATAATATATTTACCATATTGAAGTAAGAACGAATTTTTGTTCCCTTTGCCAAATCCCATACTATAACATTTCCATCATGACCAGCAGAGAAGAGAACCCTGGGATCAAAAGGGTGACTTTCAAGTACAAATACTTCATCCTCATGACCCTAGAATAATTTTTTAAAAGTTAGAAATAAAATTTAGTTGAAGACATTGAATCAATTTACTAAAAACAAAAAATATCCATCCATCCAGCCAATCAATCAATCAATCAAAGAAGGGATAATGCAGCACTGAAGAATAGAAGAAAACAATCGTCGGATTTTGCTATTTCCAATATACAAATTTTGATCAACAAAATGCTGTTCAATCCAGCAAGAACTGTAGGAACTTCAGCTTTTGGAACTACTAGAATAAAATTAAAACAGTAGGATTTCTAGTAGAGAATGTTCTTTGAATCCTCAACTATAACCTGGTATTACCCCACTTTGGCTGTCCTACCAGCAGGAATGTCTAAACAAACAGAAGAAATCTATCAATAGTTGAATAACCATGTAAACTACAATCCCTAGACAGTTTCTCTAGTACAAGGACAGAATTTGAAACCAGGCCTCCAGTTTAAGGATTCAAATTCTCATCCCCTGCAAGGCTTCCCAATTCATATAATTATTCCTGCTGCCAAGAACAACCAAAAAGAATCAAATGAGCAGTGTACATTAACATGTTTATTTGACTACAATAAACTAGAATTCGAAAGAATGCTTGTTTATCATTACATGTAAATTAGCTTTTGCCTCCAATATATACAATATCTTAAAATGCATAAACACATACATTAAATTGTTAAGATTATCATATCTGCAAAACTCAAGAATGTATTACGTGTTTTTAAAAAAGATTTTACTGTATATTTTGAAATTTAAATTCTATACTAAGTATATAACCAAAACACCTCAGTTTTAACCAATTATCAATACTGTAGGAAGACAGAGCTATTTCCAGAAAGTAACTGATACTATTGTTTCGTTACCAGTAAAACATGAGTAAGTTGACCAGTGAAGGAATTCCAAACTTTCAAAGTCATGTTATTAACTGCAGTAATAACAGAGTTGTCATGACGGTCCCATGCCACCATAGTGACTTTCAATTTTGTGATTTTGTCTTCTACTCCTTGTAGGGCTTGCCTACAATAAAGAAGTAACAGAACACAGAAACATTATAACAATGAGAAAATTTCCAACATATAGTTAAAGATTATTTTAAAAGTTTTAGTGGATGACTATAGCATGTCTATCAATATTAGGAATGAGATACAATGGACAGGAAAATCACCATAACTATGCAAGTTCCACTAGTTCATGTGGGTCAAAGTGGGAAAGCTGTTTATAGTTTTCTGCTGCCGTGGTTTATGACTTGTAAATAGTGTACCCTGCTACCCAAGAGATTCCAAAAAGAGAATTAAGCAAGGCTAGCACTTTTATTCATTCATAGAGGTACTGTAGAACAATAGGTTCCATGCCTGCCAACAGGCACTACTTTCCCTTCTCAGAGAAGAGCAAGAAATAGTAAAATTCTAATCACACAGTATGCCATTAACCAGAGAGACCACAGCCCCCATATCCACGTTTTATCCCTGACATGTTCTTTATTTAAGGACCCTTGGATTGTATTTACAATGTCCATCTATTTATCAAACAGTAGATATGATCACAGATAGTCCTTGACTTACAACCATTTGTTTACTGACTTTTGAAGTTACAACAGCACTGAAAAAAGTGACATGACTGGTTTTTATAATTACGACATTGAAGCATTCTGTCACAGGTTCAAAATTTGAGCACTTGGCATGTATTTATGAAGACTGCATTGTCATGGAGTCATGTGATCACCATCTGTAACCTTCTTGACCATCTTCTGACAAGTAAAATCAATGAGGGAAGCCAGGTTTCCTTAACGACCGCATGATTCATTTAACAACTGCAGTAATTCACTTAACAACTGTGCAAAAACATCATAAAATGGAGCAAAACTCATTTAATAACTGCCTATTTGTTTCATTGCTACATGCCTATTTTTATTCTTGTAGCATTATTACAATTTTTGGGTAGCAGAAACATCTATGTTAGATATGTTTGGTGAAATCAGCTCTAAATCACTTCCTTTTGATTCAGTTTTGTAAAACTTAAGAAAATGGTTAAGACTTCAAGTTCTGGATCTAGGGAAAAAAACTCTGTACTATAGTTCAGGGTGGATAACAATCAATTTTTGGGGGGGGAAATCAATTTTTTAAAATTTAAATTGGATTTTTTATTTTTATCAAATTTATTTTAATAAAATGCTTTTGCAGTAAAAATCTTATCTAAAGATAGTTTTGTATTTAAGATACATTAATAATTTACATTATTCAGCATGAAATGGAGCTTAGTTATGTAGCATGAGGCTGTATATTCTGCAATATTTACATTTTTGGTAAACTCATTCAATGAATCCTCAATGCCTTTGTGTAACGGAACTACTGCCTCCTACCCATCTTTATCCAGTAGCATATCTAAACAGATATATCACTATGAAATTGACAGGAATTCACTGCATCAACTACAAACTCAAAATTGAAAGAAATCTGGGAAATAAGTCATAGTGTCAACTTTGAAAATGAGCATGGCTGCGGCCATCTTCCTTATTCATTTTCAGCTGACGCATTGAAAGAAGGGAGGGGGGATTGCCAGGTGCTTTGCTAGTCAAAATAAACCTTTGTCCCATGGGAACCAAGGTCATCGGCTGCTCCCAAGGCTGCAGGCTGGGCCTTTAGTGAAAAGCCCGCCAAGAAGATGTATTGAGGAACAGTTGCTTGCATAGCCTTAGGGGTGAGATTTCTTACTTTGTATTGGGGAATTGTTACCTGTGTCTTCAGACTTGGTTTCACTTTTGACATGCCGATACTTTGTAAGTAATAAACATGTTCTTTGAGGAATATGCAAACCTCGCAGTTCTCCTTTATTTGTCTCTGTCTGTCAGAACCATGACATCTAGCTTGTTCCCTTACCACAAAATTATTTCTACTTTAACATCAATAACTATATTATATGTAGGTAAATATAAAAACAACTTACCCTGAGGGACGGGTAGCCATATCCAGTAAAATGCTCTTCCATTCCCTTCTCTTGAACATCCAGATACGTGCTGTTCCATCACGACTTCCACTCACAAAGCTAAAAAATGGAAAATATATATCCTCATACAGTATGTTTTCCCGTGCAAACATTTAAAACTGATTGTAGAAATCCAAAATGCAGTCTAGCAATATTAGACCATATAATTAATTTACAGGTTCATAAATTTTAGGAACCAAATGAATGGGATTAAAACACAAGGAAATCCAAAATAAAAGGCACTGCGTAGTGAAACTCTTGGAAGAAATGTAGGAAATCAAAGCAGGTAATACAGACAAGGCAAGTACCAGGAAATGAGTCAAGTGAGTCTGTGTACAACAGAATTTAGAAACATAAAAAGCAACCAAGTACTATATCACAATTTTTTAAAAATTTTTTTAAAAAATTTATGAAATTCGTAAGGATATTAAACTACATATGGTCTTTGGTAATTACCTAAATGATAACATCTACAAGTTTTTTAAATTAGTTTATAAGTAGTAATTACATCCAAACTGCTGTTAGTTCAGAAAAATTACAAGCAACAAAATTCAAGATCAATTCTTAATCATCATCACTGGGTTTCATTCCTTTCTTTTTCAAAGTGCAGTTATTGGCCCATAAAGCCCTCAGCAGCTTTTGAGATCCTGGCTTTGATACCAAGGTTCTTGAAAGACTGCCTGCTCCAAATAAACCTACACTGTTATTAAACACTTCACTAGAAATCATGTCCATTATTGTTTTGATTTTGGAAATGAGAAAGTAACACACAAGACATTTTAAAGCTGTGAAATACTGATACAGAAATACTCTCGCCTATTGATTGATTGTCCCGTGCTTGGTGACCTTGAAACTCTAGTCTGCAGTATTATTATTTATTCAAGTATCTAATCAACACTAGAGTTTGCAGATATTTAACAGAACATGTTACTATCAATATGTTTATGTAGTACTGCTATTCCTGCTACTTATAAGAACCAGCAGAAAAAAACATAACAATTGAATTTAATTTTACATATTCACATAGTTAGTATGTTTCTTAATATGTTTCACACACATAGATCATTTCCATTTCCCATTTTTTAAAAAAGGATAGTCATATTAAAATACGTGTGTGTGTGTGTGTGTGTGTGTGTGTGTGTGTACACACGCATGTGTGCACCAACAAAAACTACAGCATGAACCACTTAAAAAAATCTTACTCACAAAATATGTAATTTTCCCTATATGGAGACCAATGTTGATAGGTCCATGTAAATGGGACCTGATTTGATATGAATTCAAGATATCAAAACAGCATTTTTTGATTCCTGTTTTGAAGGCAAACCAATTCAATTCAAATTGCTTAACATTCAGTTTGGGGGGGGGGAAATATTCATTGTAAAGATATATTGAGGAAACAGTAAAACACATTGCCTTATTTTTTATTTTATTTTTTGGCAAAGTACCATATATAAGCTTGCTATATTTCAGGTTTTCCTGGAATAAATTTTGAAAACATTCCCTTACATCTTTTAAGATAAATTGTTTGGAAATTGTCCAGCAAAGAATTTAAATTGTGCTGAAACAATGCAGAAAATATCCAATTCCAGATTAAAAGCAAACTTTTCCAAAAAACAATGTGAAAAATTCTTTTCCACTTGATTTCTAGCTGTAGCATTTATTTATTTCCTGCCCTTTTATTTTCATAAATAACTCAATGTGGTGAGCACACAATAATACCCCTTTCTCCTCCTATTTTTGCCACAATAATAATCCTGTCAGATGAGTTGGGCTGAGAGAAAGTGACCACTTGGCATGAGAGCGAATAGTGACCATCACCTTGAAATAGTGTTCAGCCTCCTAGAGACTTGACACTGTTGGATAAGAAACTATGCTATTATAGGTAGTCCTCGACTTACAAACAGACCATTTAGTGACCGTTCAAAGTTACAACAGCACTGAAAAAAGTAACTTATGATCATTTTTCACACTTACGACCACTGCAGCATCCCCATGATCATGTGATCAAAATTCAGACACCAGGCAACTGACTCATATTTATGACAGCTGCAGTGTCCTGGGGTCATGTGCTCACCTTTTGCGGCCTTCTGACAAGCAAAATCAATGGGGAAGCTAGATTCACTTGACAACTGTATTACTAACTTAATACCTGCAGTGATTCACTTAACAACGGTAGCAAGAAAATGAAGTAAAATGTAGCAAAACTTATTTGACAAATGTCTCACTTAGCAATAGAAAATTCTGGCTCAAAGGACTACCTTTATTACTAACATTGGATAGTTGGCTTTATAAGTATCCTCTTGGGAGGAAATTCCTTCATCACTGTGATACTTAATATATGCAATCATGGCTCAATAGTAATATTCTAGCACAGCGGTAGGCAACCTTGGCTCTTTTATGATGCGTGGACTTCAACTCCCAGAATTCCCGAGTCAGCCGACTCAGGAATTCTGGGAGTTGACGTCCACACATCATAAAAGAGCCAAGGTTGCCTACCCCTGCTCTAGCAGAAAGGCATCATGAAAATATCTCACAAAGATAGCTAATCCAAAGAGGAAAAAGGTAGAACAGAGAAAGTAGCATTGTTACCACTAATCTTTAAAAAACAAAGAGTAAACATTCCAGCAAACTTGATGATGCTACTCCAGTATCCATTTCCTCCTTGCCATAAGACATAAACCTTGCCCAATCGTTAAATATTTAAGTAAAGCTTCATCCAATTGCATGGACCAACCAGGTTGAACAGCCTTCAACCCATATTCAGAGTGAGAGCTAAATTAAATTTCTAACTGTGTAATATTCCATTAACACAAGAAATAGTAAAATTAGGATTTTTAACAGGCCACCGAAAAGAAGTTGTAATCTGAAAAATTGAATGAAGAGCAAGGGTTTAACAATGTGATAAAACTCATCAAATCATTCAAATCCCCTTGGCATCCTTTACATCAACTGCAACTCCTGGTGTACTGAAAATCTCAAATCTTCATAGCATTTTGTAGCTACCTTATTTGATGTATTACTTCAAAACAGATTTCTGCTTTAATAGCGTGTTTTTATTGAAGTTTTTTCAAAACAAAGCACCTTTTCAAGCCTGACATAATCCTACATATCCATACAAGTATCAATAGAATTAATGAAAACTTTCTTACAAGACCTTTCAGAAACAAAGTATATTGTGATGTGTATCTTATAAGTATCTTTCTCATAAACAAATATTGGGCTACTTAAGTAATTCAACCAAAATCAGACACTGAAGCTATCAAATATTAATTAAAGGACAACATCATGTACATTTAATGGGAAATAAGTTCTATATAATATAAACTATGTTACAGAATGCAAAATCAAAAAAAATTGCTCAATGTATGTCTAATTAGATAAAAAATAAACTTGATAATTAAACTAGCACCTTGAATTTTAATAACTAAGTAACAGTACAATTTTCCTAAACATAGTGGGAGAAACATGTATAATATATAAGTAATTTACTTACCGATTACTAGTATTAGAAAACTGAATGCTGTCCACTTTGTCCTATGTGAACAAGAAAAAATTAACAACATAACTATAGGTTATTAATTTACTTCAAACAAATAGCTAAACAATTTAGAGAAGGTATTTACAGTATGAAACTCCAACTCTGATATCTTCTCTGGCTGACCTGATCCAAAGAAATAAACCCTAATGATATGATCTGTACTTCCGGTGGCCAGAAACATTCCACCTAAAGAAAAGCAAACATGAAAGAAATATCACTATCAATTTGCTAAGGAGATTTACTATAGTTCTATAATTTTATATCTTGTGTTCTTTTAACATTAGTTCTACTAAACTGCAAACAAGCAGTATACCACACTGACTCTCAACCACAATCATACATCTATTTCCCTAAATGTATTCCAGGATGCTTCTCCCATGAAGAAATGGAACATGACTAAAAATTGTATTTATTACACAACAGGGTTTCAGTTAAGTATTAGAATTCAAGATAGCAAGATGGACTCTGACACTATTAGATAATTCTTTCTAACCTTTCATAGGCACCATATGTTTGAGAACCAGTGTGCTGCAGAAGGCAAAGTGAAAACTCAATGGGTGGGCATTTCTCTTGGTCAAACCTACCAAATAGGATTGTTGTGGAAAAACTGTGGAAGGAATTTATGTATGTCACCTTGAGCTCTCCTAAGAAAAGCAGGATAGAAATGTATCAAACAGGCAGGTAAAGTGCCTACGCATCAGTTAAGAATATTGCCATTTGTGGTTAACGTGAATAAGATCATAGTGGGCATTTTTGAATTATAAATATTTTTCATTATACTCCAGTAATACAATTAATTTGGGGAAGGAGAATTGTGCAATTTACCAGCACTAAATGAAGAGCAGATCATTTGGACTCCAGGTCTTGGCCGTTCTGTAAACTTTGTTGGCCTTGGACTGCAAAGATTTGAAAATATATAATTAAATATATTAAGGCAATGTAAAATGGCAAGTGAATTAAACAGTAATTATTAAAAGATTAAACTAAATAGGAGCACATTTCTCAGAGAAAGTGAATGATTACGCACACACATCAAAAGCCAGTATATAAAATAGTTTGGATTTAAAGACATTTTATGAGTGGAGAAAATTTCTGTTCTACGTTCTGTTCTGCAAAGATTTGAAAATATATAATTAAATATATTAAGGCAATGTAAAATGATAACTGAATTAAACAGTAATTATTAAAAGATTAAACTAAATGAGCAAATTTCTCACGAGAAAGTGAATAACACACACACACACAAAAACACACACACACACACACACACACACACACACTCTAAAAGCCAGTATATAAAATAGTTTGGATTTAAAGACATCTTATGAGTGGAAGAAATTTCTGTTCTACATCATCTACATCATTAACATTTTGATTTATTCCTGTTGAGTCAAACTAAACTTCATGACTTCTGCAGGATATAATAAAAATATTGAACTATATACACTGCACACCCACAAAAGGTGTGCATTATTGAATTGCAGCCTTTTTATATTCTGGTATGTTCATCTATTATATATTTCTGAATACCTGTAGACATATATCCAACCCCACCCTTTCAGTGCTCTATTATAGGAAAACTAAAGTATACTGATTTAAATTTAAATTACATTCAACTTAAGTTTATTTCATAATTAGTATATATCCTGAGCAGGAATGCATCCTATACTAAACCTTATGGTCATGCAGCTGACATTACTTTTAAACTGCATAACGACACCATTTTCAAGAAAGTGAAAAGAGTTTAAGCTATAAAATTAATGGCTCTCCACTTAGTCTTCTCTGAATTAAAATTATTTCATGCACACATCCACATATATTTCTTGGCAACAAAATGGAAGTAATTACAATACTTTTTTTCTAGAATATATGATTTCCCTTTCTAGTCAACAGACTATGCTTTTTTCTGACAATCGTCTATACAAATATTAATCAGATCCAACTCTGCTTTCATTTCCAAGAGCAAACAAGGTTAAATAGGCGTTGCCACCTAGCTATATTGAATGATTGGCTGAGAATTCAAGTTTTCAGGAGAAAGAATAGGCTATAAAATGCTTAGGATTCAATCTGCGACAGATCTCTTTGAACACGTGGGAGTGGAAAGGCAGCTGATTTAAGGTGCTGGTGATTGGTGCATTCATCCGCTACATCCTTCAAAGAATATTTTGATGCCATACCTTAAGTGCTCCACAGCCTACTAATAATTAAGGTGCACTGTGTATTTTCCAAGACACAGAAGTAGCCAATATGACACAATAGTTGATACAATATCAACTACTAATATCAATGCATGGCCTACTGCATTTATAAATCCTAACCTTGTAATTCAGAAATCTCCCCTATTTTTTCACCAAAAACCCCCACAAATGTACTGTTTTTGATAAAAATGCAAACAAAACATTTGCAGTTTTTGAACAGTTTTGCAAAATACTATATGTAATCTTACAGGAATAGGAGATATAAACTAACTTGATTTTAAGTGTGCCAGCATCCCACAACCAAAAACATATTGTGCCATCTGCACCAGTTGAAGACAAGTATCGTTTTGAGCCACTGCACAAGGGAGAAAACTGCAAAACAAAAACAAAAAACTGTTAGGTAATTCTTTGATTTATAGCAAGCAAGGAAATGAGTAATCAAGTGATTTGGAATATACTAAAATGTCCTTACTACCACTTCTATAGAAAAGTAGTTGGAACCAAATGCAATGCTCTGTCAGAAAATGCTACAATAGTTCTCTCTCCCATGCAGAGTCCTTTTTTTACGTATGATCATACATACACTTTGCCTTGTATTATTTTTTCCCAATAACGAAACAAGTAATTCAATTATAAATTTGCCTAGACAATGCATCTAACTCCAAGGTCAACTTCAGACCAACAATCAAGTAAGCAATACCCCAATCAAGAAACTGCCAAAGAGCCATTAGTAAACAGCTGGACCAAAGAATCCGTAAGACCACCTCCACCCACACAGACAGGCAAGGCACCAGAATATAAACCGACAGCAAACAGCACGGATGATGTTACCTAGTTAGGATAATGAAACGTCTGCAAGAAAACAAGCAAGCTCAGAGAGCACCAATGACCCCACAATGCATTTATCTTTCTATATCAAAGATATGCTTGCCTTATTAAAATACATACTTAATTATAGTGCTGTACATGAAAAAGCATAAACTGTTTTACTTCCTTATTGGTCATTTTGCTTCCAAAATTCTAAGGCTTGTCATCTATTTTACCTGCAGAGATGTTATAGACGCACTGTGTCCTTGTAGAACAGCCAAAGGAGCACATGTTCGAAGACACCACACTCTGATCATCTTGTCACAGCTCCCTGAAGCAATCATGGTATTCTCATAATTAACAGCCATGTCTGATATTTCCGCTGCATGCCCTCTTAAAGTAGCAAGCAACCGTCCATCATCTGTTGCCCAGATTTTCACAAGACAATCATCAGAACCCTATAAACAGATTAATCATCAAAATTTATTTATAAGGTTAGCTAGGCTATAAGATCCTCCCTCGGATCCAAGGAATCCTTTAGGTAAGAAAAGAAAAATTACTTGAAATGTATACTGTATAGTTTTAAACTCCACAATGTACTAGACTCCTTTCTCTTGCTTTTGAGAGCATTCAAAAGAACACATAAAGGTCTGCTGTTATCAAGTGCTTTGCTTACAGTTCTTTGAATCTAAGTACTTTAAATGCCTTGAAGTGTTATGATTTTCTTAAATCTAGTTACACGGAAGTAAAAGAAAAAGCCATTTATATAAAGCTGACCTGCCTCGTTACAGCTATTACATATATGCTAAAAACTAAGGAAGAGCAACAATGTTAATTCCAAATACTGTGCTAATTGTCAGATGCCCTGTCCAAGAAGGACTGGAAAAATTTTCCTTGTTATGTTAAGGCAAGGATTTCCCGTCACTATTATTTATACATTGTTAACAGATAAGTAGAAAGAATAACAAAGAGCCTTGGTGGAGCAGTGGGCTAATGCCTCCTTAAGTAACACCAGCTGCCTGCAATTAGTGCAGGTTCGCATCCCACCAGGCTCAAGGTTGACTCAGCCTTCCATCCTTCCGAGGTAGGTAAAATGAAGACCCAGATTGTTGGGGGCAATAAGCTGACTTTGTAAAAATGCCGCTGGGGGGGGCGAAAGCCCTAATAATAAGCAGGCATATACATAGAATGAAGGCTATTGGTAAGCACATTTGATTTGTGCTTAGATTGTAAGCCGCCCTGAGTCTTCGGAGAAGGGCGGGACATAAATGGGATTAAAATAAAATAAATAAAATAAAATGTCTTTTCAGACTGTACATTTTTATTCTAACTTTCACTGGAAAGCACTACTATGCCCAACAGCAGTTTCTTTCAGTGTTAATGTTCATTCTTTATTGAAAATGTTGCTTACTTATCTTAATGGTACTGGGTAAAAATTAAAATAAAATCATTTCAAACATTCCTCTCATTCATTTACTTCAGAGGAAAATGCTGGCTGGCAGGAAGCCTCTTCAGCTGCTACCATAAACCCCATCATTTACTTCAACCATCCAAGGCAAATGGTTCAAGCTTATTATGTCTCTCCCCAGACAAGGAAGAGAAAGGAAGTGGTAGTATTGGTAAAGGAAACAAGACCCATGGGATGCATTGAGTTTCAGAACATATTGTTTGTAAGTTCAAATTGTCAATAAAAATATTGTAATTTCTGTATTTCTAATCCTCCTATCTCATTTGTAGAGCAAATCAAAACTCCTCTGGATTTTTTTTCCCCCCAGAAAGCAAATACCAAATTTCTCATGTCTGCTATTAACAGAAACCCTTTTGGAGAAAGTCATCACAGTTTGTCCCAATTTTTGGAGAAAGTCATCACAGTTTATCCCAATTCAGCATGCATTAACAGCAATTCGTTATTTAATTATAAAATTTATATCCTGTCTTCTTCCTTCTATAAGCATTCAAGGAGGTTTATAATTAGATAAAAATGAAGCACAACAATTAAAATTAAAATCAGTATCATTGGATATGGCTTGTACTGCCAAACTAGCTTCTATCCTATCTTTAATAAACACTGCCCAGAGGCAGACAGATTCTTTTACCTGCTCTATCTTTTTGTCACATATTCACTCTAATTTTTCCTCTCACGCACAATTACCTTTGTCTTTGATACATGAATTACCAAATCCATATAGTTTGCTGCATTGTATAATCTAATTAACATTCATTGTAAATCATTCAAGTTCAGAGCCAAGAACACAGTTTTACCTGCATAGAAATTTGGACATATGCTGATATTCCTAACCAATGTACTTCTAATGTCACTAAAAGTGTTTCTTATACAATTGTCCATCACCTAATTAAATAACCAACAGAATATCACACATATACCTTTATCTAATTACCTGCACAATCCTGTATTATCTTCATACAACTTCATAAGCAAAACATATTATATTTTAACATTTTTTATTACCCTGCCTATTTCTGGCAGCCTTAACATTTTAAACCATTTTTCTTTTCATAATATTTTTTCTCAGATGTCAACAAATACACTATAATTCCCATTAAACTTCCTAAACTACCACTTCTAACCTTTCCTCGCTTCGTTTCCATCCCAAATTTTATCCCTTTTATGAAAGAGGCACGGTGGCTCAGTGACTCAATGACCCTGCAGATGGTCTCTACTCCAGTGGTTAGAGTCCTAGCATTTGTGTGGCGGGGTGAGCTCCCATCACTTGCCTCAGCTTCTGTCCCCTCTAACAATTTGAAAGCATGTTCTATGCAAGTAGATACAATAGGAACCATTTTGGTGGAGAGACAAGTTGATGTTCCATGCAGGGAGGCAGATTCCTGCTGGCTCTGAATCTTCCCAGTTGTTGCGCCCATTTGTGAGGCAGCTCCAGGGAAGGAGAGGGGCTTGGCTGACCCTGCAGGAAGAGCCACTCATCTTTCTTTCTGGTGCAAAGCCAGCTTGTCCCCTGTGGCACACCTTGGGAAGCTCGCAAGCGTTTCCTACAAGAGAGCTGCTAATTTGGCAGCCAAACTATTACATTAGCTCGGAGACCACAATAACATGCGGTCTCCTAGCTAATAATAATAATAATAATAATAATAATAATAATAATAATAATAATAATAATAATAACCCTTTTATTTTTAATTCCTTTCATTCGGAAAGAGGCTCCTTTTTTAGCTTCTGAAACAAATTTCATCAAATTTTCTTTCTGCTTATTTTAACCTTACCTGTTCCCGGCTTTCTTTGAGTAGATTAGTTGCGAATACTTTTTTTTTTCTAAAAAAAAATATCCCTTATCCTTAATTTTTATAGCATTCTCTTCTTTTTCCTCATCCACAACTTTTTTACTAAGCATTCTTTCTTATACTTCCACATATACGTATGGCATTCAAAATAATTCTTTTAAAGCAACTTCCCCATCCTCCTCTTTTTTATGAGGAGCCTTGGTGGGAGCAGTGGGCTAATGCCTCCTTAAGTAACACCAGCTGCCTGCAATTAGTGCAGGTTCGAGTCCCACCAGGCTCAAGGTTGACTCAGCCTTCCATCCTTCCGAGGTAGGTAAAATGAGGACCCAGATTGTTGGGGGCAATTAAGCTGACTTTGTAATAATGCCGCTTGGGGGGGGGGTGAAGCCCTAATAAGCAGGCATATACATAGAATGAAGGCTATTGCTAAGCACATTGATTTGTGCTTCTTAGATTGTAAGCCGCCCTGATTCTTCGGAGAAGGGCGGGATATAAATGGGATTAAAAAAATAAAATAAAAATATCCACTTTCCACACATTCTGTTGGGAGATTTATGTATCTTCTAATGCTGTTGGACAAAGGATTCAAACTTTCTCTTCCTATAGTCATTCTTCTTTCACTCTGGGGTCTTTTTTCCCCTTCCCATACTTACCCCCCCCCGGCCCCAAGATGCATGTTTCAAACTGCCAAATTATGGTCTGTTCGAAATTCAGAACCTTTCTTCAATCTTTCATTATGAAAGATCAAATCAGCCTTTCTTATTATTATTCTTTTGCATGAACAAGCCTAACATCATCCTCTATGTTCATTATTGGATCTCTGGACAGCCCAATCACTTTTTCCTGTACTCTTTCACCTTATTCCGTGACATCCATTCATATCCATTAATCATAATTTTTTCTCCTGGATCATATTCAATCAGAAAGTTGCAGTGTTTTTACCAAAACTAATCCCAGTTCTTCCATTGTCATTATTTGCAATACATGTGCTTTTCATCAGCTTATGGCTTCCTATTTTCATACAGAGCTATAACTAGATGATACCAATTCATATTCTCTTATCTCTATTTCAACCCTTTTGTTCTTAAGTCTAACCTTCCTTACATTTGTTTCAATTCTACTAATTCACATCAATTATATTCTCCATCTTTCTGTTGGTTTCTCAAACAACACATCTATTTTTCTTTCATTTTATTTGTTAATTTGTACTCATCACTCCTTACTCCTCTTCCATTGCAAAACTGTTTTTAAATAGTTTCATGAATCCGCACTTACTGTGAATATCCGTCTACCAGTCCGATCAAACGTTACACAATATACCGAAGACAAATGTCCCAGAATTCGCTTATGCATTTTCATATGCTGATATACAGCAGTTGGAATAAGATGTTCCAGTCTGTATTTTCCATTAAGCTTTCTTGAAAAGAGTGTTTCAGCTATAAAAAAATTTGATACATTTAGATATATGTTCAGAAAGATATATCTGTTAAGCAATATCAAGAAAGATTTAAGCAGTTATTCATATACATAATTCATGTAATTAAAATATGTTTTTATTATATCAGAATATAATAAATATATAAGTACATACTGTGTTTCCCAAAAAATAAGACCTAGTCTTATATTTTTTTTGTCTCAAAAAGAGGCACTAGGTCTTATTTGGGGGGCATGTCCTACCATAGAAACACTGCAGCCAGGCCTCCCACGCCCCGACACCTGTCGCACCACTGCCTGACTTCTTCAGCGGCTGCTTGATGCCACTTGTAGCTGGATGCCATGTGGCACATTGTGCCAGCGCCAACGGTTGTGGCAGGAGGCTGCATAGTGCTTCATGCTGGTGCCGCCAGTAGTGGCAGGAGGCTGCACAGGACTTGAGGCCATTTGCAGGAAGCTGCATGGTGTTTTGGGCCATTGTCGCCAGTCGTGGCAGGAGGCTATGTGGCATTTTGGGCCGTTTGCAAGAGGCCACATGGTGCTTTGAGCCATCACTGCCAGTCACAGGATGCCACACAGCGGCCTGCTGCGACTGCCGGCAACGGCCTGAAGCACCTTGCAGCCTCTTGCAAATGGCCTGAAGCACCACACAGCATTCTGCTGTGAGTAGCGGCAATGGCCCAAAGCACCATGTGGCCTCCTGCCGCAAGGAGCAATGGCCTGAAGCGCTGCAAGGAGTCCTGCCGTGAGGAGCGGCAAAGGCCCAAAGCACTGCACGGAGTCCTGCCAGAACCGGTGACAACAGCCCAAAGCACCATGCAGCCTCTGCCATGAGGAGCTGCAACGGCACGATGATCCATGCAGCATGAGAAGTTTCAGGGCATGGGAGGCCTGTGTGCTGCGGTCCTACCAGTAAGATAAGCAGGTGCAGTATGCTTGGGGTAGCTCCACCACCCCCCAGCTTGTTTTTTAGACATGCACCTCACCCCAAATCTAGGGCTTATTTTTGGGATAGGGCTTATTTTCGGGAAAACACAGTACCTTTATAGGTCTCAACAATAATAATTGCACTTTGAAAAATCACACACATCTGACCAATATATTTGCCTTAGAGTGAAGGATCCTCACTTATTAGCAGCCCAATTAGAATCATAACTTAAGGACTACCTATATGGCACTTTTGATTTGTTAAGGATTTAGTGATTATTACTACTTATGATGTCGTTCTAATTACTATGATTGTTTTAGACTTTGGTCAATGGAGATAAAAAATGTTTTTTAATTATTTACTTGCATGCCATGTAAAACCAAAACTCCTTGTTTAATAAACAAGCACATGTGAGCTATTCAGCCCTACCTTAAGCATCCCTGGTTAAAGCATCAAAAAGCAATGTTTTATATTACATCTAAGCTCTGTATTGAGATCATAATCTAATTTTTCTAATGCCTTGTGTAATTCTGCTTCTTTGAACATATTTAACATAATCCTGGGATAAAACAAATGAAGCTATTTCCTCCTGCTTTTTTAATTACTAATGTAAAGTTAGAAACAAATATCAAAAAGTGCCACCTGCTAGTTCATATTATATTTTAAATTATGAATCCCAAGTTACTTCATAGTGATATATTATTACAATTTCTTCTATATGACCAATGATATTTATATCAATAATAGTGCATAATTAATAACAAATCAAGATATTTTATTTATTATATAAGCTTGAATATCACTCAATTTATTCTGGATTCTGTTGTCAGCAGCAAAGCATCATAATCATATCTTGTTGATATCTTATCAGGACAAAGAGCAAAATCAAACCTTTTTTATTTACCAAATAAAAACTACCAAAACCTAAAAAATCAAGCATTTCATGGTTTTAAGCAAGGAATAGCTATTTGAAGACAATCTATTCTGATAATTTCTTGAAAGTTATACTCTAAAATGGTTGCAGCTATTTATTATTTTGTTTCTTCAGTAGAAAAAAGTAGCATGCCTTTGACATATCCCATTTGCCAATGATCTTTTACATTTCCACTTTTCCAAACAGCAGCATCACAATTAACAATTAACATATTTGATTTCATAACCATAATGTATTCTGTACACATTCCATACTGGCATACAATATAAACTGTTGCTCTGTGTTATAAAAAAGCCAACGCATTGTAGGCTGCATTAACAGAGGAATAGAATCAAGATCATGTGAAGTGTTAGTACTACTTTATAAAGCCTGGTAAGGCCACACTTGGAACATTGCATGGAACGTTGCATTCAGTTTTGGTCGCCATGACATAAAAAAGATGTTGAGACTCTAGAACAGACATGTCAAACTCGCGACATCACGTGACGTTGCGAGAACTATCGGGACTATTTTGCAATTGCCGGCAATGGGCTAGGCGTGGCTTCCGGATGACGCGTCCGGTTCACGGGCTGGCAGTTTGACACCCCTGCTCTAGAAAGAGAGCAGAGAAGAGCAACAAAGATGATAAGGGGACTGGAGGCTAAAACATATGAAGAACGATTGCAGGAATTGGGTATGTCTAGTTTAATGAAGAGAAGGACTAGGGGTCACATGATAGCAGTGTTCCAATACCTAAGGCAGGGGTCGGCAACCTGAAACAGTGAAAGAGCCACTCGGAACCGGTACCCTCACAAAAGAAAAAACTGGGAGCCGCAAAGGAGGGTGCGCATGCGCAAAACAACAGGCTTGACAGAACAGTGGAGCCTAAGGGGAGACATGCAGCCACCCTGCCCCCTCCGCTCTTTCACTCGCCTTTGCTTGGAAAAGCTTCTCTCTCGCTCTCATTCACACGTTTTGTTTGCAAAAGCTTCTCTCTCGCTCTTTCATTCCCTCACTTTTGTTCTAAAAAGCTTCTTTCACGCTCTCATTCACTCACACTGTTCAAAAAACGTTTCTCTCTCGCTCTCATTCACTCACCAACTCAAAAGGCCAGCCGCAGCGCCTCCATTGACTTCCATGGGGACGCTTGGCAATTAAAACCACTCCTGCTACTGCTGCTAACTTTTTCACTTGCTGCTTGGTTCCGATTTAACCTGAGAATCCCCGGATGCCACTGCTGGGGGTGGAGGAAGCTGCCCAGGTTCGGCCGTAGCGGAAGTCAAGGACAGTAGCAGTGGAGGCAGCGGCGACGCTAGAGGTCTGCCGCATCTCCGTCAGCCTCCGCCTCCCCCACAGAAACAAATCCCCGTGCCAGCCCCCATGGCAGCAGCAAGCCCCAAGGAGCAAGCAATTGCTCCGCCAGCAGCAGCTGCTATTCGGACTGGAGCGTCTTTGGCGGCAGGAGTAGCAACGCCTGCCTGCCGGGCGGAAAAAAAAGAAAGGTTGGCAGTGGCGGCTGCTTTTCAGGCAGCTTAGTGTGCTTGCGGAGATATGGAGGTGCTCCAGGCCCGCGCTCCACTCCTCTCCACTGTTCGTGACTCTGAAGAGCTGGCCCCGACCTCCGCCGACTGGAGCCCATCGGCGGAGGTCGGGGCCGGTGGAACAGAGTCATCAGCTGATCAGCGGCCCTGTGTATGTGTCCTCCTGGGCCAACGGGAGCTCTGGCGACTCTGTAAGGCCAGCCCCAAACTTTACAAGTGGAAATCGAGGGAGATTGCCAGGAACACGAGATCAGCGTTTCTCAGCCCGCGCTGATCTCGCCCTTCTTGCAGTCTCCCTCTCTTTGTTTCAGCTTGCTTTCGGCATTTGGGATGAAGACTCGAGAGAGGGAGACTGCAAGAAGAAGAGATCAGCGCTTTCTGCATTTGGAATGAAGACTCGAGATTCTACGTGTCTCAGCCTGCGCTGATCGCACCTTCCTTACAGTCTCCCTCTCTCGAATCATCCCAAATGCCGAAAGCGCTGATCTCGCCCTTCTTGCAGTCTCCCTTTGTTTCAGCTTGCTTTCGGCTGCTTTTCTTTTGAGGGATCCAGCCTTTGCCGCCCCCTTCTCTCAGCTGATGCCCCGAAAGAAAAGCAGCCGAAGGCAGCAGCTCTACAAGTCTCCACCGAGAGAATGGGGCGGCGGAGGCTTGTCCAATAAATATGACATATTTATATATGTCCAATGACATATTTATGCTATTAAGAAATTTAAAGAAGCCACATTCCAGATTTCAACTCCCTATGAGACAGAGGGGGGGAGGGGAAGAGAGAGGGCGGGAGGGAGGGAGGATGAGAGTTACTGTATGCTGTCTAATTATTTCAGATAGGCTTCCAAATACAATCAGAAATATCCTGTCAGTTCTAGTTGCTCAAGACTGTTTCTTAAAATCTAAAATCAGATTTAATATACATTTTTTAAAGAAACCTACACAGAAGGTACATGCCAAAAACTATTGTCACAGTTAGTGTTACATTGCCAATATTAGTTATTACAATTATGTAATAACATTCTTACCTATACTTGGAGGACTGCCATAATTTATTGGTGACTCTGGAGGCCTCCCACAATGCAATGCAGCAAGAGCAGACCCCTTCCACACAACATGTTTGCAACCTATTTAAATATAAAAAACAAATATAAGCATAAAAACATACAATGAAAAAGATGATCAAGCCATTTTTTGTTTGCATACTCATACTTTTATTTGTGCGGAGCAAAGACTGTCTTCCAGCTCCTAATAGTGTTTGAACTCCTGGGACACTTTGAGGAATTTCTTGCTCTAGAAGAGGTCCAAGTCGATGGCATATTTGCAGAAGATGATCAGGTGCCAAGTGTCTATAGTATTTTACCTGTTAATAAACCAAAGATTATTGGTATAATGTTTTACTCTCACTTTTGAAAGTGATGTGCATTTGGCACATAGGACATTGTTTTTACACCCTACAGAAAGAACAATTTAAAACATCGTATCCTGAAACAAACTATACGCTAAATTTAAATCACCCTCTCTCAGTCCAACCCACCTCACACGGTTGTTGTTAAAATAGGAGGGAGGTGTGTTGAATATGTTCACTGCCTTGAATTATTTGTAAAAATAATAAAGTTGAGATACATATATAATAAATAAATAATTTGCTAAAAACCATTATTTTAACAGTCCATAAATCATAACATTGTTTTCATTTTAACCATTACAGAAGTAATATCTAATACAGAATAACATTAACTGGAATATTTGTATCATTAAAAGAATGTGCATAACCTTTATAAAATGGTGCAGATACATTAGCAGTCCCAATTCTTTATTACACAACAAGGACTGGAGTTAAGACATAAAGAATTACTAATAATCTAATGTATTCATGGAAACTCATGAATTTTAACTATGAAGTTCCTAGTTTCTACTACACATTCCAAGTAATTAGACTATACTAATGACAGTCCTACATAATAAAAGGGTGCTTGCTTTTTTCTCTGTAATATTTCAGAAATTGTTTTTTTGAAAATTAAACTCACTGTTCAAGATTCAGTTTACATCCTTTTGACAACGTGCACAAGGAATACTTATTTAAGTGTAAGCTATAAAGGTAAATAAATTAATATAAGGCTTCTCACATAGTATAATATTCTAATACTACTATAATAAGTGAAATTTCTCTTATGTGAAGACATACAGGTAAAAAAATCAGACCCAATGTGAATAAGCAGAATTTTACTGTAATTAAATTGGAGGTTTCTCCCTTTGACTCAGAAGCCCATTTGAGATTAGATTTTTGCCCTCTGTAATCTAGAATGGGAAAACAACAGATCCTTTTTTAAAAAAACTTTTCTCTGAAAAAGTAAAGTATCTATAAAATTGCGGGGGATTTTTAGCAGAATGAAGTTATATCTGTTGACTAAACTTCTTCCTTCTCTACAGATAAACTGTATTAAATTTCAGACAGGCGAGATTTTTAAGGGAGTCTTTATGGCTGAACAAGGTCTGTGAATCCTGGTTTCTGGGTGCATAACATTTGTAAAAATTTTATATATTATGAATGTACCCTTTGAATAAAAACATAATTACAAAGGAACCAGGATTTTGAGTCACTTTCATTTAAGTTCTAAAATATTAATTATATATATTAGTTTTATGTATTTTAGATAGAATTAGACAATATCTGTTGGCATATCTACCTCTTCTGTAGAAACATATTTTCCTAAATTTCAGTTAAGAAAAAAGGGAGGTAGATGATTACACTAAGGGAATTACTAACTTGGGGTAGTAAAAATATATATAAGACTCAGTAGCAATGAAAACGGCAGATATTATAAAAGTGCTCCTCCCCAAAATGAATTTATTTCAATGGATGTATTTCAGTTGTACAATTCCCTACATAAGTGAAACTACTTTAGACTAGAATTCTGTGAATTGTTATGATAGATGTTGTCCATTCATTCAAGGCATTGCAGCAAGTCAAGGAGCTAAAAGTAAAAAGAAATGTGCATTGTGATGCCACAATACCTGTACCATCCTCTTATATATATGTTATGTTGCAATATAATAACAAAAAATTGTATCATTAATACTGGAATGTGAGTGTCAATGCTTTCATGAGTGGTTTAAATCCAATGCCCCCTTTTTATTTTAACATTAGTTCTTGGTACAAAACCCCAAGTGCAAAACGTTCCCCTAAATGCAAGTTTTAGAAATCAAGAGAAGATTTTAATTATATTTTAGCTGTATTCAGAAAATTTAGCTCTGAATTTGGTTCTATAAAAGTATTTTTCTCTCTCATTCCCTTTTAACATCATACCAGTTATATACATTGAGCAATATTTGGTGTGATATTCTTTTAACAAATGGCATCCCTGTGTGAATAATTATGTAAAAAATAAAAATTAAAAAAATGTGTGCACATATGCATGTCTCTTCTCCCAACAGCATTTTAGTTCTAAGGTTAATGTATTTTGAATCCAAGAAAATGCAATACTTCTCTCCAGATAAAAAAATATTCATTATTATTTTAATAGTCACATGGAAATGTAATTATCCAAGTGCATCAGATATCTAATGAAGTCAGTTTACATTATAATCAGAGACTCTGCTTCAGAAGTGTGATGCCTTTTTTAAAGGGCTTTTCTCTCCCAAGCATTTGGCTGTGTTAAGCTCTTTCACATTGCAAAACTGAAGCAAAAGGGAATACCCTAACAGATTTTTACATTTTTAAATTTTCTTTTGTAATACAAGTATTTTTCCTTTCATTTATCATTGAACTGTATAACAAATGACCCAATTTGATCAAACCAAATCTGAACAAATAATAAGAGGAAAATAAGCTTCAGTAAAGTTCATTCTAGACAGCTAGCTACTTCTTTAAAACATCGAGAAACTTTTAGTTAAGAATTGGACAATATGCTTTTGCAACATTTTGGCTCAGTTTCTATCCAAGCCCATGCAAACATTACCATAAATTCATGTGCATATAAGTCATATGATTTTCAGCATGTGAAAAGGCTTTTTATAATGCTGTACAATGCATTAATGCAAAGAATTTGTACATTTTTTTAAAAAAAAAAATCTTGATCATATGACCCATGACAATTGGGATTGGCACCATCAGATGAAGAAGAGATGGTAAAAAGGCAAGCAGGCCTGGCAGCTGCAAATTTAAATTCCTGTACACAGAGCATGGAGAAAGAGTTATTCCAACTGTTGGGCTAAAAAGCACAAGAACTGGAAAGCCAACAGATTCAACTACAAGAAAAATGGAAATCCAGATTTGTCTGCTATCAAAACAACTGGAGAAGGAGGGACCTATTTTCTTTGGTATTTTCTATATTTTTTCCACAAAAATCACGTTTAGGAAAATAGTACTTTCTATTTAGATTTAGATTTAGATTTTATTAGATTTATATACCGCCCTTTCCCGAAGGACTCAGGGCGGTTTACAGGGCATTTAAGTGATACATGAATATATAACAGGTTTATATAGTACATAACCAAATGATATTGCATGAAGACCTTTAACTTCCCATACATGTTGTCAAACCTTTTGGTAAAACCTCTCAGTGCAAGGGCAAAATTACTATTCACAAGGGAAGGAAGAATCCAGTCTTTCTTTCTTTGTTCACAGGCTTCTGTTCCCAAAAGCAACAAAGCCTCAAAGCACAGGAGTGTGGAAGATGTCTGAAGATGCATCTGTATCTTTAAAATACTCCATATACTTTCTGTTTCCACATTGTTGTTTTTTTCCAAATTCCCCTCCTTGCAGGATTTTTTCCCACTGACTCACGGTTTAAAGCAATCTACATCTTTATTTTAAAATATTGCCTCTTTCATGTCTAAAAGACACTTGGACAACCAATAGTGAATATGCCAACTGACCCCTATAAGAGAAATTTGGTCTAAAAACAATGTTCAGAAATATCGGAATCCCCACGATGCTTAAATTTGCAAATCATTTCAGAAACCTTAAGCAGAACCTGGAGTGACGCCAACAAAGTAGCAAATTCACTTTTTCCAAAGAGAAAAGTAAAGGCAAGAAACCTGATAGGATTGTAAGTAGAAGCCTGATGCAGACAGCAGTAGCTGATATATACGGAAAAATACGCTGGATAGAAATACTTGGGCCCAACAAACACTACTAGTACACTTATGACTTTGCATGGAGTGCAATACTCTGAAAAGGCTCCACGTCCCACAGAATACCGACTGACTTTCCAACCAGAGCCTGTTACTCGTCCCAGCTTCTGCCAACCTAGCAGTTCGAAAGCACGTAAAAACGCAAGTAGAAAAATAGGGACCACTACGGTGGGAAGGTAACAGCGTTCCGTGCGCCTTTGGCGTCTAGTCATGCCGGCCACATGACCACGGAGACGTCCTCGGACAAGCGCTGGCTCTTAGGCTTTGAAACAGAGATGAGCACCGGGCCCTAGAGTCGGAAACGACTAGCACGCATGAGCGGGGGAACCTTTACCTTTTTACTGAATTTCCTGGCATTATTCCAGCACTGAAAGAAAGAGCTCCAGTACAGGGTATACAGCTTCTGGTTAATGCTGCTAACTAAAATCAAGTATAGGTTGAAAAATAATAACTGACCATAGACTTTAAAGTACCACTGGTGCACATCTGCATATCTAAGCAGTCATACCACAACATTCATTTATCTACCTTTGTCAAGTGCTTGAAGCGGAAAAAAAGAACTCTGATTGCCAGTATCTAAAAAACAATTGTAGGATAGCAGAGATTGTGAGCCGCCTCTCTAAGGGCAGAACCACCTGCAGCAATGGTACTTTTTGGGCCAAATCTCAATGGAAAAGTAACAACAGAAACAACCATTCTCAACTCACCTCAGGTCTCTTTCGCACATATCAATCAGAGGGCTAAAAGAAGCTTCCTTCACTTGTTCACTTTTTAAAGTCAGATTGACAAATGGGAAGAGGTAAGAATAGCCCCTATTGATAGGGTTATATAAAAGTATAGGAAAGAAATACAATTCCTCCAAAATACTGCCATGGGGAACAGGGTTAAAAAGCACACATGCACACACTCACACACACACACAACCCCACTGGCTCTTTACTGAAAGGTACATTTTTACTCTGCAATACACAAACATCCAATCTTTGCTATTATGGCTTCATACCCCAAACCATCTTTCAACTATTCTTTTTGCTAGTTTAGATGTCAGGAATACTGCAGGATTCTAGCCATTTGTAACACGGTTACGTTTTTTAAGAATGTGAAATGTCAAGTTTTCTTCCTGTAATGTAAACTACAAAATAAACTGCTTTCAAAATGTCTATGTATATTACAGGAATAATTCAATTAATCTATACTATCAATTAATTTATACTATTTGCTTATTAATAAATTACCACCTTAATAAGGCTGAATTCCAGTAGTTAGTCCTCAATTTACAACAGTTCATTTAGTGACTGTTCAAAATTACAACGGCATTGTAAAAAGTGATTTATGACCATTTTTCCTGCTTACAACCATTGCAACATCTCCATGGTCACATTATCAAACTTCAGATGCTTAGAAATTGATTCATATTTTATATGACAGTTGCAGTATCCTGGGGTTATGTAATCACCTTTTGCCACCTTCTGACAAGCAATCAAGGAAGCCATTTTCATTTAACAACCGCATTACTAATTTAACAGCAGTGATTCACTTAATGACTATGGCAAGAAAGGTCATAAAATGGGGCACTTAACTGTCTCGCTAAGCAACAGAAATTTTGGGCTCAACTGTGGTCATAAGTCAAGGATTGCCTGTAAGTGTAATAAGAAACAAATCTACCTATAATTTCTTCAGGTCAAGATGCTGAAAACAATTTTCAATATTTAACAGCCATCTGTTGAGCACTGGCATTTTCCGTTGAACCATATTCTTCTTAGAATATACCATAAGTTTTCATTAGAAAAATATTTTTTTCTATACTATTTCTTTCTTCCTGAACATAACCATCTAACATGAGGCCAGAAGACAAAAGTCAGTGCCAAGCTGGCAGAAATCTGTGAGTTAATTCTACATACTTTTTCACACTGTCTCATCTATCCCCATCTGGCTAGCAAAGAAGCTAAAGTTACCTGGATCTAGTCTCCATTCCTGGTGTGTGTGTGTGTGTGTGTGTGTGTGTGTGTGTGTGTGTACACATACACACAAACTCAGACACACACACATATATACATACACACACAAACACACATATACATTTGTTATTTAGGTACATTAACTCTATTATTTATTTTATATGCCTCATATAATTCCTCTTCACTCACTCAGGCAAGCCAAAAGGCTGGACACAGCTGTTTTAAAGTTTTGTGTTATTTTTTTTAAAATAATGCAATCATCCATGACCACAGCACACTATGACTGTACTAACCAAACTTCTGTTGTACACAGGAGAAGGGAGAAACACTTGCTGCTCTTTCCAGGCATTTTGCTCAACTCTCATAGTTGAAGTACAATGGTAACTTCTAGGCTTAAACGATAATGGAGCTTCATTATATCCCACCTCTCCCATTAGCCTGCTGGATAGTATTTTTCCAAAGTCCAGACAATTTTACTGTTCTGTTAGACACTGAGGAAAAGTGGGTTGAGCTCCTACCACAGGGGTCCCCAACCCCCAGTCCATTGACTAGTACCAGGCTACGGCATGCCAGAAACCGGTCTGCGCAAACAAGCAAACCCCATCCGCTGGATACAGGCAGTACATGAAACCATGCCCTGTCCGGTCCACAGAAAAACCTCTCTCCACGGAACCAGTCCCTGGTGCTCAAAAGGTTGGGGACCTCTGTCCTACCAGACTCACAAAAAGTAAAATTAGAGGGTGTCCAATGATGATTCAAAGATAATCGAAATATTTCAATATACAGAGTCCATCTGAAATTTTAACACATACCCCCAAAAGAAAAAAAGGACTAGATTACTTAAATAAACCACAATTGGTTGAATATACAAGTTTACAAACCATGGTATCTGGGTTCATACAATCAAATAAATGTCAAAGTTAGTGTAAATCCCACACAGTTGTCACGACCAAAATAGCAAGAACTGCAGTGCCAATCTAGGGTAAAACAAAATATTTAAAAACTGAAAAAGGAATTTCGCACTTGCATTGTGAGTTAATTATGGTAGAACTTCTCTAAATGCTTATTCCCAGACTTCTACCTGGCCATATAGTTTATGAAATAAGTGGTCAACTGACCCACTCTCTAGTTTTGGCCAATTCCTTTCCCAACTTCCCCCAATCTATCATAGCTAACATGATTTGTGAGTTATTGAGCTAGTTAGCCCTGAAATTATAGCAATTGGACGTTCCATAGTAAAGCAAAATACTATGCCGGAGAAGGCTCACATCATTTTTTCAAGACAGTTTCTGCCCTATTGACAGCACTTCCAAGCATATGAAAGGATTTTTTAATCTTCTACTAAGACAATAGTACTTTTTAATTTTTAGAATATTTTTTTAATCTTCTGCTAAGCTTCAGGGAAGTTTAATAATAAAATCAGACAAGGGCTTTTTAAACAATCTAGCCACATCCTCCAGAGGAAGTGAAAGTATAAACTGCAGATTATAGCTCCACATATAATCCAACCGAGATTATTTTTGTGCTGAAACAGAATTGTGACAGAATTTCAGTGAACTACACGGTTTTGCCCTTAGTTGTATTTTCAACTATTTTTTTACCTCATCTTAACTTGCCATTCCTAATATTTTTTTCTTGATGGGCCCCATCGATTTAGCATTTCACTTACTTAGGGTATCTGACTGTTCTACTAGGAACAGATTTTCCTACATACATCTGAGTTTCAGGTTCTATTGGATTTCCTTGCAAAGGAATTTTGAATCTGTAAACAGCTACCTGAAGAAATGCAATGGATATGCAATTTGTTCATATTTTGTTCACAATAAGGGGAACACAATGAAAATGTTCTTGCCTGAATCTGATCCAGTATATTCTTCTATTGCACAAACTCCAGAGCAAAGGATTTAGTTTTTCTTTCTAGCCAGTTCAACTATCTTACCTTAACATATAGTTTCTATCTACTACCTGTTGTCCATCTCAGTTCCCAAAACTTGGCAGCTAATATACAAGCTCTGAAATGCACTCTGAAAACTTTTTTCTTCCTTGGGAAGCATAAAGAGGTCCCAAATTATAAATGTAAGATGATGGTTTGGATTTCATTTATCAATTGCTGTTATAGTAAGCAAGAATAGTTATAGAATTTTCAAGGTTTAACTTTGCAAGAAAAATAATGGTACATGCATGTTATTAAATAGTATCATTTTACAAGAAACAGGCTCTAAATAATGTGGACATGTATATGATTGTTACTGACTCTATATTTACCTTTTAACTTATAAGCAAAAGTTGCTGGGTATTCGAAAAGTTCTAAGTTAAGCAAGAATTGAGACTAAATCTCTGTAAAGCCAAATCTACTCACAGATCCAGAGAGAACAATTACATCTTCCTTACATGCACTCTCAAAATATGATGAAAATGGTCTCTTGAAACCTCAGATTTTAAGTGTACAGGAAGTTACAGTTAAATTAATATTGTACTTCCACTGGCAGACAAAAAAGCATTCTTGAATTATATACATATTTGGAATCTTAGTATCTCAAAACTATGCTTAAAACTAATCTATAACACTACAAAAGAGAAATGAATTTTAGCATAATTCAATAGGATTAGAATAAAATAAGTAAATTATTCTCAATATCACGATTTCTTTTTATTACACTATAACTTATATATCTGTAAAGAATTTAACAGCAGAGAATACTATATAAAAAGTAACAAATCTCCAATTCACAAACATACAGATCTAATCTGGTGTCTATGGGCAACACTGCTTCTTTGTACTTCCCCCTAGGTTCTAATAGAGTCCCTGAACCATTTTTTTCTTGAAATTAAAATAACTAGGTAGTAATTGGAATATATCAAAGTGAATCTCAAGTCTAAAGCTGTTTACTTCCAACCATGCTACCAGATCCCACATGGAGCCTGAAACTATTTTAGAATATAAAAAAGGTAGGTGAATACGAACAAGCCTTTTTGCTTTAAAATGTACATGGAAAACAAGATACACTGGGAAATACTAGGAAACATCTTGAAAGGTTAAAAATGATGAAGGGGAGATTATGTCTGTGCAGTATACATTTAGCCTTTGGGGGTATGTTTGGGTTTTGTCTCTGTGAGCCACTAGAGATAAAAGTCATGTTTGGTTTTAGTGGTAGTACATATTTTGCCTCGGTGCATTTCTCAGATTGTACAATGTACTTTTTGTAAAATGGATTTTCCACTAGGCTTTATGTACTCACACTTTTAGCTCTCTTCAGACTCAGATGCATAAACTACTTGGGCCTTGTTAGTTCATGTTCTTCAATATAATTGTGTATGGGAAATAGTTTTATTTTCTTTTAGCCATTACTAATTTGTCAGCACCATTATGGCGGTCATTTTGTTAGACTTTTATTGGTTTTCTCAAAGTTATAAATATACCCACCAAGAGGGGGGGAAAAGGACCTTTAGATATTTAAAATAATCAGCCAAATGGTTTTCCATTCTCAGATTGGAACATTTAGCCCCCTGAAGTGTGAATTTTTTTATTGTTTCATTGTTGCCCAGGAGAAATACGAAATAAATCTGAACAACTATTTTGGAAATACTTAGCATCTATAAAACAGTATAACCTATGCTTTCAAAATTGTGTAAACCAGACATGTCAATCTCGCGACATCACGTGAGATCGCACAACATATCGAACAGTTTTGCCATTGCCGCCAACGGGGTGGGCATGGCTTCCGCATCATGCATCCAGCCTGCGGGCTGGCAGTTTGACACCCCTAGTGTAAACTGTTCACAGGATTATTGATGCTGCTCACCAACTTTCATGCTATATTTTTTGTCTTTCATGTACTTAACTTTGGTAAAAGTACCTAAAATTTTATTTTACATTAGTTTCATTTCACCATTTTAAAGTACCCATTCTTAAGAAAGAATACATATCTACCGAAGAAAACTATCAATATTTAACATAGATGTATTAAAACCATGCAATTGTTTATCTAACTATTCAAAACAAAAGTACTTCAATGCATGTGTAATTTTTCCAATGTTTCAAAAAAAACTTTTTATTAGTATATTTATATTATACAATCCCTTCTGAATTTCAGCTTCCACAATGGTGACATACCCTGTAGAATTACGGAAAGTGCTATGTATGTCACCTTGAGCTTCAGGAAAAAACATAGAATACACACACACACACACAGAGCTGCTTTTATTTTTAAAAAACATGCCCTGGAGGGGGTGGTCATAACAAGTTTGGAAGATAGGGAGGAGAAAAATGGGTGTCTAAATCCTCTAAAAATTAGAACACTCTCAGCATATGATTAACTTTAAGAGGCAAAACTACTACATAACATAAAATCACTGTAACATGATCTACAAATTATAGAGGCTGAATTCCACAACATATCAACCCAGATAACTCACATTATTGCTCAGCATGTCATGTGAACTAGATCAATGGGATAAAAATTTAAGTAAAGCAATTTAGATTTGAAATAAGACCAACCTCTATTAACAATTTATACTTCCATCTATTTCATTCTGCAGATTTCTATGATTTTGGAGCTTTAATACTAAAAACATTTGCCCTCACATTCTAAAACATAACTGGGAGTTGATAACTGGTTCTTATCAATGATTTAAGTAACATGCTAAGATTTATGTTTTTCTGAATTATGATCAATAAAATACATACAGTTGAAAAGAAATTAATAGATCTAACACAGCACTATCCTTTTAACTTTTCTAAAGTTTGCTAATATTGCTGGGCACTGCTGCTCCAGAACAGATTAATTCATTTGTGACCAAACACCAGTTAAGATCTTAGCTACACAGAAATCATCTGTTTAAAAAGCAAAACATGCTTTCATTTGATTTTTTATAGTCAGAACTATGCTATTTATATAAATTTCATTTGATTTTTTATAGTCAGAACTATGCTATTTATATAAAAAAGAAAAGGCCATAGTAACACTGCTGTTCAAGTGAAATAATTTTAACACAAACTGCACAATTTAGAACTAATGATCAATGATAACATTTGTATAAGAACAGAGGTTAATATCTGTTTAACAATGCATAAAATACTCAATAAGATTAAAAACCACCTTTAGTAGCATTTATTTATAACATGCATTTAAAAAATTAAAAGATAAAGCTTACATGTACAACTTCTGACCTATTAAACTAAATATATTACTTTAGCCCAAGATTTTGTTCTAACAATTCTTAATAAGCTAAGTTTTTAAATAAGCTTTAAAATATGCTCTGCAATCAGCTTGGCTAAGCCAACCAGACCGAGGTGATACAATTCCTAAATAAAATTAAAATGTATCCTTTACTAAAGAAGCACTCTTATGATCAGATTTCTGAAATTGAAGCAGGTAACCAGCAACAAAATGTTACTTTAAAAATGTAAGCAGCTGTACATAAATTTTACCTTGCATTTATCCATTCAAATAGTATTAACACTGGGCAATATAATTCAAAAGCTACCTCTTCTAAATGTGTGAAATTGTACACTTGAAATTGGAACAATTTATGAAAAGTCATATAGTTTAAGTTTAAAATGTAATACAAAATAAAACCCAATCTCTTAATCTTTACCTATTTTTAGCAAGCAGTTTGTGTTCTATGAATATTTTCTACCAATGTCCAAACGTAGCTCATTAAGAAACTAGTTGTCACAAACAATAGATTAAAAGATTTTGTGAGAAGTATGCCCATTTAAAAAGGAGACAATATAAACTCTCTTTATAATTTGTTGCCTTGCCATATATCGTACAATCAGCCTTTACTACCACAAAATTCACAATATAAATTTTCCTGCATCTGTAGTCCAAAATTATTAAATTATCTAATGGTATCTGCTTCTGAAACATTGTATCTGTCTTCAAAAGTGTCAGATCATTGTACCTCTAAATGAGTTAATACTCTGGGACCACTTCTACTTGTCACACAAGAGCATTAGTGAATCAAAGGGGGTGGGTGGAGGAAGGAGGCTGAATCTAGTAAGGTTAGTGGCTTTTAACAGTTTGTCCCATGTACTAATCCTGAGAGAAACTTGTCTTCAACAATTTGATGTCCAATATATACCAAAAAAACCTAAAGGATCCTCTTTAAAGGTTAAAAGTGGCATTGGTATATCAATATGAAAAAGAATTAGGTAAAGTTGTCTCTTTCTTGATTCTTGAAAGAAGTCTAAATCCAACCCATAGCTTGTCTATATATGAGGAAATAAAACTTATCTGGCTAAAAATGTGACATAGGACTAATTCTAATTCAAGAAAAAAGTCCTAGGAAATCCAAAATCAGATTTCCCTGCCTCCTCTACAAGCGAGATTTTTGCTTTTACCCTTTTGCTTTTTCCTTTCATTTAAAATCAACCAAACTCATGGCATTTCTTCTGAAAAGGAGTAAAGAGAAATATGTTCCGTACACCAGAAAAACTGTCTTGAACTACCAAAAAATCCCCCTCAAAACTATCCCAAGCAATTGTCCATCACAGATCCCTAAGTTTTTTTTTTTAAGCTTAGTCCCATGGATGTTCCCTTCCTGAATGTAAAACGAGAAATGTCTCTTAGTCAAAACTCACAAACCACAAACAGATCAAGAAAGATCACTGTACGTACCACAAACCAAGTGTGCCTTAAAACAACACAACAGTTCACGTGTTTCTTTTTGTCCGATATCCGTTTCAGAATAACACACTGCTCCCACCAAATTCAGACAGAAAGTGTTAGCTGTGCAATCGTTAACTAGCTAGCTAGCACTTATCAGCCAGGGTTAGACAAGCAGGTTTTTCTCTGCACCTGTTTTGCTTTGTTTTCCCAGCAAAATTACAAATGGGAAAACAGAGATTTCGTCTATGAAGATTGCTTATGATTCCTCAATAACTGCACAGCCCTATTGTGTATGTGAAATAGGACTGCATACAAGAGAGCGCTCCTACAGGCCTAGTTGGCTCACACAAGCTCTCTCATTCGCTCCTCCCCTCCCGCCTCCTGCTCTCCCTGCACAACATCCATGACGTACCTTTATTTCTAGCATAGTGACTCTACGGCTCTCTCGCATTAGTAGGATTATTATTATTTACCCTAACTGCAGGACCCCAGACAGATGACTCCTGAGACGACACCTGCTCGACTAAGAAAACAAACTCGTCTTGGTTCGCGGGCAGAAACCGGGAGTTTTCAGAATTGCCCTTATTTTTTTTTTTGTAAAGTTGTTAAAAAAAAAAATTGCGGGAAATTCAATTTTTAAAGGGCTGCTCGCAAACTTTCCCTTAGTACATCAGACCGCACCACGCCGCCTGGCCGCTTCTCTTACTAGGCTCTCATAGCTCCTGGGATGCTCCTTTCCAGTCCAGTCCGTACGCCTGGGCAGCAGCTGGGGGAGGAGGAAAAATACACGGCCGGTCACTAAAAGCGACCCCTTCCTCCCCCCCCAAAAAAACAGCCCCCGGAGCGCCCGCCCGCCTCCCCCCCCGGCGAGGGAGGAGGAGGCGAGGCCGCCGCAGCCGCTGGCACTCCGGCAAGCGGGCGGCCAAGGGAAGAAACGCGGGGAAGGCGCTGCACCGCTTACCTCCTTCTCGGCGACTTCTCGGATCAGGACCTGGAGGAGCAACAAAAAGGGGGAGAGGAGGGTCAGGGGCAGCGCCGGCCGGGCGAGGGAAGTAGCCCCATTCCCAGGCCCGGCCGCTATCCTTACCTGCGCGGCTTGCTGGCAGGGTCCGTCCTCGAGAAAGCGAGCGATGAGGAAATAAAGCTCTGCAGAGGGGAGGGGGAGAAAAAAACAACACACACACACACACAGAGAAACCATGGGCGAGGCGCGGGGCGAGGCGGCCTGTAAGGCGGCAGTCCCGGCCCGGCACCCACTTACTTACCCGCTCGCAGCTCCGCCGTGTGTCTGCCGCCGCTGCTGGAGCCGCTGTCCCCGGACATGGCGAGCTGAGGAGCTCGGCTCGCTCAGGCCGAGCTCCTCGGCGATGGGGCCCTGCAGCTGAAAAGCACGCTCCCCCCCCCCCCAGTGGCTGTCACGGTTTGTTCAGCGGCAACCAGAGTCGGAGCTCCACCATTCGAGCTCCGGGCAGGAGGAGGAAACAACAACTCGCAGGAAAACCCGCCGCCGCTGCTGCTGCCGCCGCCGCTGCTCCTGACCGTTTGCCTCAGCGCCAGCGAGCACGATCCCTCCGCCGCGACAAAGAGTCCCGGCCCCCTCCCTCAGGGCGCGCACACCCCCTCGGCCCGCGCACCCCTGCCCGCGTCGCCTTCGACCTCCCAATAGCCCCCCCCCCTCCCCCACAAGGGCTCCGGCTGACGGTCCTCGAAGCGCTAGGGCGGGCGGAAAACACTCGCGTGCCGGCTCAACAGCGGAGGGAAGATGTCGGAGCAGCAGAGGCGGGGTGGAGGGTGGGCGGGTAAGCTCGCTCGGCAGAAAGGCGCTTTCTCTGTGAAGAGCTGGGAGGCCTCGGCGGAGGGATACCTCGCGCGCGAGGGGGAGGGGAAGAGGCCCGTTGGCGGCGGTGGCGCTGGAAGTTGCTTAGTTTCAATGTAGCCGAAATAGGAACCAAATGAGGCAAAAATGCCCCCAGGGAACGTAGGCCTCACTGGGTGAGGCGGGCATGAGGAGCTCCACTTAGCCCTCGTTATCAGGGCCTTTTGGAAAGAGGGAGGGAGGAAGGTTGAGCAGAGTCCTGCCAGGCTCTCTTGCTTTCATGGCCCTCCTTGCCGCCTTTATATGATACAGCTTTCCATCTGCTTGTAAGTTATCATGTCATGTATAAATATATACATATATGTGTATATGGTTATATGTATATATTCCTGTGTGAGTGTTCCTCGGTATGAATGAGAGAATCGGGGTGAGTGGCAAATAAAATGTCTAGTTTTGCTAAGCGTTTTCTGTAAATTGTCCTTTGTTGCTTTTTTCCCCCTCTGGTTGAGATGATGAATAATATCCTGTTGTTATCAATTGTGCTTAATTTTAGCCTCAGTATTCTTCCTGGACGCTGCCAGTTTAGGAGTGGGAGATAGTGGGCTCTCCCCCGTATTTTGTACGAACAATACAGTTTTATAAAAATGACTAGATTTGAGAAGGATGGGATGGAGGTATGGTTGGATTTGAGATGAGGTAATTTACAGCTGGATCAATAACAAACACAAGCGTTAGGCAAGCTTAATAGTCACATTTCCTTTTTGTCTTTTATGCTGCATATAAGCAATGAATAGACTTAATTTCCCCAAAATCACCCATTTCATTTCATTGTGAAGAGCAGCTTTATTTATGTTCTGCCAAAAGCGTTCCAATACCTACCGATTGTGTGAAAAATCTGTGACTGGAGATTGAAAATAAGATTTTTTTGTGTATTCTGCCTCCATAAGAATAATATGTAGCCATTGGAATAATTGGATTGCATTAGTTATAGGCCACTTACACTTAAATTTTGATCAGTGCATATTTAATAGTAAAACTAAGCTAAAATGCTCTTTTTTCCTTACTAGAGAAACTGTTTAACTGATGCAAACTATATAGCAATGAACAACCACTTATAGTATTGCAGTCTAAGTTATGTTTATGATGATTTAAAATGAAGTTAAAGATCAAGTTACTCGGAACTGGGCCCACAAAAGGAAACAGTTACTACATAAATGCTTGTTTTAGCATAAAACTGTTGCTTTAAGAGGAATTATAGCAATAATGTTTCAGCTTCATTTTACACGAGAAAATATGTGTAGGAAAATTAAATAAACTATTGTATGTAGCTAGTCAAACAAATTTAGGTTACATCTGGAAAAATTGCATTTATGGTACTTTGATTAATATGATAATATAAATTAAAGTTACATGTATTTTGAATGTTACTTTTTTAACATTTTAACTAGCTGGTAGTATAATAAAACCCATTATATCAATCCTTTTTTATACTACTGTTTTATGGATTCGATTTGATTCTAGGTCCTAATATTTGCCTATAATATGCAGTTGAATACAAATGTTACTTCCATTGCTCTTTTCCATAAAGATTTACTTTTAATAAAGTATTCTCTCTTTATTTATGATATAGAATATAAAAAGCATTTCTCAGTAATTGTGCTGATAGATTTAAAAAATGGTCATACCTGCTTTTTTAATTTCTTATGGATGCAAAATAAGCTTCTTCTAACAAATTATGTTTATGTCAGATTGAGGGTGTATTTCATTATTAGGTAATATGGAAAGATTTTAAATTTTTACTTTGAATTACTATTTTAGTATTATTACATGTTGCACAATAATTCTATTTGAATTCAAATTGCATAATCTGAAATATATACAAAAAAAATTCTGTATCAAAAATACTAATCATATAAATGAAGAGTTACACTCAAGAGATGCAAACTTTTATTCTTTATTATTCTTGTATGCAAGCTATTTTTTCTTCCACAGAAGGTTAAGTATTCTTTTGGTATTGTAACAAATTGAGATTACCGGTGATATTTAATTTTGAAATTAAAACCATATTCTATTAATTCGGTTTTCAATAGAATTTAGTAGTGTAAAGTACTTAATCTTAGTAAGATTTTCCAGGTTTCCTTACAAAGTATTGTTTTTGAATTCTTATTTCTATCATCAGTTTTAGTTGTACTGATTCATTTTGATGAAATGATTCTTTGTGAGCCAATTCTGTTATAAATGAGCCTTGCTTTATAATGAATAACATTGTCTCTTTTAAATTAAAATGGCTGCTCAAAATATAGTATGTTATAATTGTGATTTTATAATTTTCTACAAGATCATATTTATGGGAATCTATTGCTGACATATGATTTTGTTTTAAATTTGCTACATGGGAGCATCTCATTTTTTTTTTATCATTAATATAGTCTCAGGAAATTTATTTCCCATCCATGATAGTACTGCTAGAGGATAATGCTTACTTTGTAAAGAAAATTAGTTACCTTTAGTAAGAATTAGAAATATTAATCATATAATAACATTCTCAGTTATTTATATCTGCTAACTATTAATGTTGAATAATTGATTTCTGTAGGATATTTTCTGAAGAATATTAAGATAAAGTTCATGACTGAACTTGTATTCAGTTAATTAGGACAATTATATGAACTCTTTTGTTAATACCTGATCTGTCATGCAAAAAAATGATATCTAAACTATAGTACAGTATCCAAATATGATTTATTTAGGCATGTGATAGTTCTGTAGAGCCACATATAGGAATAAAATTGATTTAAATTATATCACAGTTTTTATGGCTTGCTTTGTAATAAGGAACTTGTGACACCTAATTTATTTGAATTTGCTTTGCAAATATGAACAGGATATTAGGAATGAACTATTAAATATATAGGATAAAAAGCCTTTTTGTGAAGAGAAGAACTTTGATACATTAGCAAATTCTGAAGGGACAATGAAGAGAGACATTTGTTGCCAATTCCACCTCCCTCTCCAACATTTTTGCACTATATCCCATGCTGTTTTAGAAAATGTCTAACTTTCTCTACCAGATGTTTGCCTGGTCCAGAGAGAATCAATTATGCTTCCCTGTTCTCTGCGTAGCAACTGCTTGTCCTTTTCAATTCAGCCTCTAGGACATTTGATTAATCTAGAGAAATTACAGTAGTTAAAAGTTGTAAATGGTTGTACAGTATATACTTTAAACAGTTATTCAAAACTTGAAAAGTCAAAATCACTTCTGATAGTTTTGATCATTTTTCTTAGAAAATATTTCTACCCAATTATGAACTTGGGGGAATAAGGTTTTTGTAAAATATGATACTAAATGACACTTTTTGTAAAATGTGATACTAAATGACACATATAATGTGTAATATTGATATTATATACCATTGAAGATACATTCTATTTAGTTCAAATATTACAAAATTATTTAAGACATACTATCACTGCATTAAAATGTTTCAAGAAAGAATCCTTTACAAAACAGTGAAATGAAGATTCTTGCTGTAAATGCTTAAAAATTATTATATAAAAATATTTTTGCAACATTTTTTTAGCTTTTACCTGGAACTAATTACATTTTTGAATTTCTTCATTTTATAATGAAGGATAAGTAATAGTCAATCTGCATAGTTCAAACTGTTGTTAGATATTAAAACAACCAAACTGCATATTTGGAAGCTTTATACTAGACATATATTACTTTATTGTCAATAAATAATTTAGGTAATCAGATTTGATACCAATTGGCTTTTCTTTTCTCCATTATCTTTTAGATTAGTTTTTTTCTGTTTGCAAGGTGATACATTTGAATGCAATATGTAGACCAGGTGATCTATAATTTATATTTTTATGTATCTGTGAAAAGAGTGATTCACGCTATATTTTGCCTCTTGCAATTGGCTACAATATTTCACTGTGATTACCAGAAAAGCAGAAGAAACAAAAAACTTCACAATTTTAAGAAGTAGCAGTGTGTTATAGCATACAATAAACCAATATTATGAGACATTGTAATGATAAAGACTTAAGTGTATAATAAAATGTTCCTGATGTTTCCTGATTCAGCAAGTCTGCTTTTAAAATCAAGACTAAGTTTCTAATTTTTTTTTTTGAGAAGAGGGGAATTTTCTTTAATAATAAGATTCTGAGGGGAACCCTGAAATAAAACTATTAGTTTCAATAACACTTTTATTTATTTGTTTACTGTGTAATTTATTTTGTGTGGCTATTCAGTTTTCTCTGGGCGGTTCAAATGAAATCATACACTTTTATCTAATAAATACAAAGAACAAAACAAGCCAAGTTTGTCTAGTTCTTTGCTTATAAAAGTTAGCTTACTGAGCCATATAACATCATTTGGAATATTTATTTCATAGCTTTTGAAATATTGAGAATCACTTTGGAATCATTTTTAAAATATTCCAATGTGTCTAGAAAGCTTTTTCAAAAACCTTAGTCTGTGTAAGAAGTGAATTCAAAATTTATTTACCTTTCACAGAAGGATGATAATTTTAAATATTTTAAAATAATTCTCACATTTATGTAGCTTAAATCTTAAATCAGCATTTTTCAACCTTTTCAGAGATTGGCCAAATGATTAACCTGTCCCATAGTATAACCATTTAGCTGTAGTATCATGCAATAGAACATTATGATATTTTATGTTGTTGTTACATATATCTATAGTTTCTGTTGTATGCCATTAGCAAATAACACAGTTATGCACTATTGTGATGTAAATTTATTCACACAATCATATAATCTGTTCATTGCTTCAACTTCTATGATCTCTCAGCATCCTAAATTGCCTATATGAGATATTAAGTCAGAATTTCTTGGTTATGAATTTTGGTTAACATATGTTCAGACTGAAGCATCTGAGCTAATATACAAGTAGAGGTAGGGAGCAAGAGGGAAAAAATCATTATGAACCTTGATTAATTTAGAAAGAATTAACTATTTGAAGACATGATTCAATTATTACATGTATAGTGTATAGACTACTTTGGCCACCTAATGGGAAGGAAGGACTCACTGGAGAAGAGCCTAATGCTGGGAAAGATTGAGGGCAAGAGAAGAAAGGGACGACAGAGAATGAGGGGGCTGGATGGAGTCACTGAAGCAGTAGGCATGAGCTTAAATGGACTCCAGAAGATGGTAGAGGACAGGAAGGCCTGGAGGAACGTTGTCCATGGGGTCACGATGGGTCGGACACGACTTCGCAACTAACAAGTGTATAGACGTATATAGTGTAGAGGCAATCATTTTCTGGTAGAAGTTGCCTGTGTCATTTTAGTGAAGTGTGCACTGCATTCCAGAAACATGAAGACCAGACAAGCATTGTCTTAAATATAATTATATACAATTAATATGAGTATTTCATTGTGTTTATATATTTCTACCACATTTAAAATTGTCTTCCTGTGCAACTCTGGGAGAAGGGTACAATACTTTGGGAGGGCCCCAAAATGGGCATTACTGGGCCTAAGAGATCCTAAGACTCATCTTAATAGTTCCTAATTTATACATAAATAAGGATGATAAACATCGCTCGTTCACTTATCTACATTAAACTTAAATTTCCAAATGTTCAGATTTAGGGCAGTCTAAACTCTTCTTTTTTCATTTAAACAATTTTGTTTTCTTTTAAATTTTACCTATAAACGCCTGGAGTAAGAGGGGCAGAAAATTGAAATAATAAATAATGTCACATTTTCTATAGGTGTTCCCTGAGAAGAAATATTTCCAGTTTTACATACCTAGGAAATGCTTTTAAGCATGAGTAGAAAGATGCCTTCTTGCAGATTTCACCATCAAATTATATATCAACCTCCACATTTTCAAGACCAATCAAGTGCTTGAAGAAGCCTGATTTCATGTTGCTTTTTCCTGTTATATTAGTGTAATCAAATAATTATCCTAGTTTATGTCTTATCCCAAATTAAGTTTATATATATATATATATATATATATATATATATATATATATATATATATATATATATATATATATATATATATATATATATATATATATATATATATATATATATATATATATATATATATATATACATATACACACACACACATACATATATATATATTGAATTGATTCTGTCTAACCAAACCTCTTAGAAGTCATAGAAGTTCTAAAATATATTCCAGAAGTCCATTTTAATTATTTTAGAATTCATTAAAACACTAAAAGATTTGTGTATTTTTAAGTATGAAGCTTATGTGCCCATTAAAGAACAAAAATAAATATAAAATATACCCGAAAATAAATCTTATAGCAAGAGCACTTTATTATAAGATTTACAAGATATTTGCAGGAAAAAAACCAATTATTTCTATTGGCTCTGTCTTTGGTGATTTTACTCCTACAGCCATTATTTATCAAATCAATTATATATGGGGCTCTCTACCCATTAAAGCTTGTTAGGCAATTAATCATCTGACCTCTAAATAATTTTAAAAAACATGTATATTTATATATTATATCTTTAAAGTTGCCCTAGAATATTGAAGGAATTCTGAGAACATTTAGTTTGATCTCAATGATGACTTGTTCTAATCATTTTAGTACAGTACTTTCCTTTTATATGTATTCTGTAATAGGCATACTAAACTGTTACTAAAGGACTGTGCCTTTAATATTTAGTGTCTGTTACCAGTTAAATATTAGAGATAAATTTTCAGTGCAAAGATATTGTAAAACTAGTAATATATTTCAGATATGAACAGAATTCAGCAATATATGTGTATCCCTGTTGGCCACTTCAAACACAGTATTTTAAATGCCTGTTAGTAATCAATGTGCTAAGATTGTCCTTGTCCTAACAACACACATCCATGCACTAATAAGCAGGAGCAACCTCTCAACTGCTCCTTTATCTATATTGGAAGCTTCATTGATAGTCTTAATTGCTGCATTTATATTCAAAGCTTATTTCTTCACTTCTTCAGTGTATTTACACAAATGTATTATGCAACTGCAATCATATAGTTTTAAAATTGTAATCTGGCTCTTTTTGGCTTTCAATAGTATTTTCATCCAAAAAGTGAAGCATTTTTACCTATATATAAATTTATTCTTTGTAGAGTGAATGATCAGACTATTTTTTTTAAGTCATTAAGCCAATGCCACTGCAATGCATCCTATGTGATATCAGAGGCACTGGGCAAGTTAGTTCTTTCCCTGAATTCTGAACTGAAACAGACACCAAGTTCTCAAATGTTAGGTGAGGTGAACGAGGGCAAAATAAAGCAATAGAAGTTTTTAGCTTTTGTTCAAGGTCTCTTATCACGTGTTTGCGCATTAACTACAAAAACATTAAAAATGAGTTTTACATATGTTTTCATAATTTGGAATAATTTTCCAATTTCACATTTTTTTTCTAGGTAGAAAATTACCTGATGAATTGAGAATAAAATGAGATCTTAAGGTGAATAATTTATCAAGCAATGTGTCATAAACATAATCATTCAAAAACAAGCCCATTAATTTCAAAAGGAATTCCCATTCAAAACTGATGGACATATGAATAATTTGTTTAATGCTTAATTTAAAGATAGAGACAACTTTGGATCAAAGTCAACTCTTGATGACTATATAAATATGTCCATGTGGTTTTCTTGGCAGTAGTATAGTTGTGGTTTGCTATTAGCTGCTTCCAGAATATTTTTCAACTTTTTAGTCTATCGTACAGTACTGAAATTCCTGGTGTTCTCCCATACAAAAATACTAAATAGGTCCAACCCAGTTTAGTATGATGCAGAGTAACATTTTTTATTGGTAAATACAGATTTTAATACTTTTTCACAATCCTATCATTAATTGAAAATAAACTGTTTAACTTAATAAACACACATTTATCAGTGTTAAATATAGGTGATTCTCACTTAATGATTACTTGTTCAGCAAACATACAACAGCACTGAACAAGTGGCACTTCTGACCAATATTTGTAGTTGTAACCCTCCTAGCGTCTCCACAGTCACATGATTGTGATTTGGGTGCTTTGCAACCCATTCACAAGATGTTGCAGTGTCCCATGGTCACGTTATCACCATTTGCAACTTTTATTGCTGGCTTCCAACAAGCAGCGTCAGCAGGGAAATTTGCTGGGAAGCTGTTGTTAAGCATGATGTCATGTTACAGGAAGTTGCAAACAACCATGTAACAACATGCTTATCAACAACTGTTGGAAATGCTGAAATCCCATTGCTAAGCAGCATGGTCATGTGACTTCATACTTTATGGCAGCATCCCTTAGCAATGGAAATTCCAGTCCCAACTGTTAACTGAGGACACTCTGTAATTGTTAATGTAAAGAAGGACCTCTTCATACTCTTTTCAAAGGACTTCAGCTGAAGAATATATATGAATTACTATATTGTAATTCAGTTGAAGTATAAAGAAAGGGGAAGTTAGGGATAAATGTCTATCTTTTTCAAGTAGCTCCTTTTTAAATTTCCTTTATCTTTCCCCCCCCCCATTCTGCTCAACAATAAATAATAACGTAGTGGAGACTTAAGTATTAAGCTTAAACATCTAATATAATGCATTTTGCAACTTTTTATCAGTCCTATGTAACATTAATACTACAATTAACCTTATTATATTAATCATTGTCCTGGAAATCATATTAATGCTGATCTAATTTTTGTCTCATCTTTTAATATTTAATTGATCTAAATAATCACAGAGCTAACACTTTCCAGTTTCTATTGTATAAACACCTCTATATTCAGTTAGCTGCATTCTATAAATATTATTCATATTTTGTAATGTATTAAACAGCTAACGGGAAAAAACATATTAAAAACTGTAAATGAATTATTCATGTTAGAAAATAGAACAGAAGTTTGATATAGTTCCTTCCATTTCCTTTATCAAAATCTAAAAAGAGGAATTATAATTAATGTTCCATTTGTGTTCTTTCTATTTTATATAAATTGCTATTTAATTTCCCTTTAAAATCTTGGCACTTCTAGCACCAGTCATTGATTCTTATTAGTTGTGCAAATTTCTTTTTAAAAAATTCATCAAATCTCGGGAATTAAGAGATGAATTAGAAATTCAGACTTTTTTTAGAAATTGCAAAGTGTTTTATTTGTTGGTCTGTGATCAAATAAAGATTTGATTTGGTTTGATCTTTAGAACTCGTGTGCATCTCATAATACTTTACCTGTTACAGAGGTCCATCTAATATCATATGAGGACTTCATCTCCTACAATTCGAATTCCATTACTCTCCCTGTGTGCATCTCAAATCTTCTGAAATCCCCCAGCTTTTCAGAGCATGCTTGAAAAAATGCATGAAAACCAGAATCAATTCTATTTAATTACAGTGTTTTATATTTTTGGAGTTCATGGTTACCCAACCCAGACATCTTTAGGTGGCTTACCTTTTAAAAGTATGAAACAAAATGAGAAGAACAACATGGATAGCAGGGGGGGAAAGCAAGCCCAAACTATGGGCGTTGGGTGCGGGGAACCAACAGAGGTTCCACAACTATTCTAGCCCAGGCCTAGAGTAAAACCATGTTTTCAATGAAATGATTGCAGGCTGAGATTCACATAGATCTCCAGAAAGATGTTGCTCCAAAAGACAGGCATAGGACAGAAAAGGTGTGCTTCTAGGACCTGATAGGAGACATTATTTGGTTGAAGGAATGCCCAATCTTACGTGCAGGAAGAAATTATTAGAAATGGGAAGTCCCTCAAATAATCAGGCCTTATGCCATGAAGGGCTTTCTAAGTGATAACCAACACCCTGAAATGCATCTGGAAGCCAAATGGTAACTAGCTTATCTTAACAAAGCACTGATGGCACATGGGCATATTGTGGCATGCTCAACATTGGTGTTCTGCTGTATTCTGAATCAGCAGTAGTTTTCAAGGGCACAGCAATGTAGAGTCCATTGCAGAAGTCTGGGTATAAGTAACTAAAGATCTTCCTACTCTAGGAATGGGTGCATGTTAGATGGGTCTATGCCAAGACCCTCTTGGCCAAAACAGAAGTTCAGAGTCCAGGACAGTCCTTGGATTTCAAGTGATAAATGATTTGCTGGCGAATGAAATCTCCTTAACCTTTGCCTTAACCATTCTTACTTCAACAATAGACTTTTCTGAAATCCTAATAGTCCAAATTTATTTTCAAGTTTCATTCATGCATGACGAGCTACCTTGTCATTTTCAGTAATTTTCATTCATGTTCTCCTTTTCATTGCTACTAGGTTTCTTTAGATTTTGCTAGAAAAAGAGTTCCAATGTTTTATATACCATTGTACAAATGTATAGGATTAATAGTTTGCTTTCCTAAACACTTGCCCAAAGAAAGCTTATTGAAAGATGAAAGTTGAACAGCTACCTTCAATGCTTCAGACATGTATAAATCATAATAAAATGAAGAACCCTAAGCAAACTATTTTAATAGTGTTCTTTTGAAGTCATCTAATTTAGTTTTCAATTCTTAATCAGCTGCTAAATATATACACTGTGGGCACAATTATTAAGCAAGTTGTATTCTGGAGAATTAATTTTCTTATTGAACAAATACAGTGCTCTGAGTCAATCCAAAACGTTAATAAACCTCACACCTGAATATTTAAGCAAGTAAAAGTGAGGTTTTGGTTTTCTTAGAATATATGTGCACAATTATTGGACAACTATTAGTGTGCAGAATTGTTATGCAACTAAATGAAAAATGAAAATTTGCCCATCTCATTTATTTGCATCTGTTAGTGAGAATAATAAAGAACTCAAAATGTACAAATAAACATTTCTGATATTTTTAAAAAATCAGTGACCAATATAGCCACACTTCTTTTCAATAACAGTCATAAACCTTCTTTTCATGGAGTCTGTTGAGTCCTGATCTGTTGATGATCAACGTTTTATACAGCAGCAACCACAGCCTCCCAGACACTGTTCAGAGAGGTGTACTGCTTTCCTTCATCGTACATCTCCCGTTTTAAGAAGGGCCCACAAGTTCTTAATAGGGTTTAGGTCAGGTGAGGAAGGGGGCCATGTCATTATTCTTTCATCTTTAAGGCCTTTACTGGCTAGCCATGCAGTGGAGTACTTTGATGCATGCAATGAAGTATTGTCCTGCATAAAAATCATGGTCGTCTTGAAAGATGCAGAATTTCCTGTACCACTGCTTGAAGAAAGCGTCTTCTAAAAACTGGCAGTAGGTCAGTCCATCTTCAACCTGAAAAGGTCCAACTAGCTCATCTTTAATAATACCAGCCCATAGCAGTACACCATCTCCACCCTGCTGGTGTCTGAGTCAAAGTGGAGCTCTGTGCCTGTTACTGATCCAGCCAGGGGCCCATCCATTTGCTCCGTCAAGAATCACTCTCATCTCAACAGTCCATAAAATCTTTGAAAAATCTGTCTTCAGATATTTCTTGGCCCAGTCTTGCCATTCCAACTTATGTGTCTTGTTCAGTGGTGGTTGGGTTTCAGGCTTCCTTACCTTGGCCATGTTTTTGAGCACTGAACACCTTGTATTTCTGGGCACTCCAGGCAGGTTGCAGTTCTGGAATATGAGAGCACTGGAAGATAATGGGTTCCTGGTAGCTTCACGTTGGATTCTTCTCAAATCTTTGGCAGTTAATGTGCATCTTTTTTCTCAACACATTTGTGACCCTGTTGACTATTTGCAACAAAACATTTGATGGTTCTGTGATCACACCCCAATATCTTAGCAATTTCAAGAGTGCTGCATCCCTCTGGAAGTCTTTTTACAATTTTTGACTTTTCAGAGTCAGTTAAATCTCTTTTGGCCCTTTTTGCCTGAGGAAAAGCAGCAGCCTAATAATTATGCACAGCTTGATATAGGGTGTTGATCTCCTTAAGTCACTCCCTCGTTACACAAATATACATCACCTGATATGCTTAGAAGTACAAGGTTGTGTGTGTGTGTGTGTGTACACACACACACACACACACATACACACAAAAATACCTTAGGAATGGAAAAAAGAAAACTCTGGTCTGCCTGACTAGTATATTGCAGAGCAATATTCAAAGCAGAAGACAGTTCTGTCTTCAAATATAAATCATCTGTTGCATACGTCTGTAAAAGAGATTCATTAGTATTATATAAATCATATATTAACTGTTTCTTAATTGTCACATAATTTCAGTGGAAGAATTGTGGGTTCTTATATAAAAGGTAAAGGTGTCCCCCGCACACGCGTGCTAGTCGTTTCCGACTCTAGGGGCCGGTGCTCATCTCCGTTTCAAAGCCGAAGAGCCAGCGCTTGTCCGAGGACGTCTCCGTGGTCATGTGGCCAGCATGACTAGACGCCAAAGGCGCACGGAACGCTGTTACCTTCCCACCGGAGTGGTCCCTATTTTTCTACTTGCATTTTTACGTGCTTTCGAACTGCTAGGTGGGCAGAAGCTGGGACGAGTAACAGGCGCTCACTCTGTTACGCGGCACTCGGGATTCGACCCGCCAAACTGCCAACCTTCTGATCGACAAGCTCAGCGTCCTAACCCACTGAGCCACCGCGTCCCTGGGTTCTTATATACCTACTCTTTATTTAGCTAGTACCTCATTTAGTGACCATTCACAAATTTGATGGTTATAAAAAAATTCTGATGATGCACATTTACAATCAAATTTTACACGTGTGATAATACATGCTGAGGAGTAACATTGATATGGGTATGCAAAAACATGTGAATGAAATGGCATCAACCAATAATTTTTGCAACATCTGTCTCTCTCACACATACACTACTAATCATTTTGCATAATGATTAGTTCCTCAGATAGTCGGGTGTGAGTCTCTCTTTTTGAGATATGGTCCCGGGGCGCAGTTGGGCCTGCTGCTGACGTACCTTCCTCCTAATCGCGCAGCGGCAGCCCTGCCTAAGCTACTCGATGTCCTTTCAGGGTTGGTGGTTGAATTCCCCAAACTCATAGTTTTGGGCGACTTCAATCTACCGTCTCTGGGAGGATCGTCTGAGCTAGCTCGGAAGTTCATGGCTTCCATGACGGCCATGGACCTGACGCAAGTAATTTCAGGACCGACTCATGAGGGAGGCCACACCCCTGACTTGGTTTTCTTATCTGGACGGTGGCGTGATGATCTTGGTGGGGGCTCTCCAACCATTATGCCCCTGTCATGGACCGATCATCACCTCCTACGGCTAGACTTCCGCTTTGCCACCCCCCGCCGTGGGTGTGCGGAGCCAACCAGATGGTACCACCCCAGGCGCCTAATGGACCCTGACAGGTTCCAGGCAGCGCTTGGGAACCCACCTGCACTCCCTGCTCACAACTTGGCGGATGCCTTAGTGGAAGCCTGGGAAAGGGCAGCCACGGAGGCACTTGACCGAGTTGTACCCATGCGGCCCTTGACCCGGCGCAGATCCCAGCAAGCCCCATGGTTCACCGCGGAGCTCCAGGAGATGAAGCGTCGGAGACGGGGCCTAGAGAGCCGTTGGAGGACCAGTCGTTCCGAATCCGACCGGTTGCGACTAAGAATCCACACTAGGTCTTATCTCGCAGCGATAAGGGCGGCGAGAGCCAATTACTTCTCCGCCCTCATCGCGTCCGCAGATAATCGCCCGGCTGCCCTGTTTAGAGTGACCCGCTCCCTTCTGAATCAAGAGGTGATGGAGGAGCCCTTACAGGGTCGAGCTGAGGAATTTGGTCAATATCTGTTGGATAAAATCGCTCGGATTCGAACCGGCCTGGACTCCAACTGGGCAGAGTCTGGCGAACAGGACACGGGCAGTCTTGTCGACGTCATCTGGGAGGAGTTTGATCCTGTGACTCCAAAGGAAGTGGACAGGATTATGAGGAGGTTGAGCTCCTCCACATGCCTATTGGACCCGTGCCCTTCCTGGCTGGCTTATGCAGCTCGGGAGGGGACACGAGGCTGGTTCCAGGCGGTCATATCTGCTTCTCTGAGTGAGGGTCACTTCCCCGCCTCCTTGAAGGAGGCGGTGGTGAGACCTCTCCTCAAGAAGCCCACCTTGGACCCAGCTACATTGAATAACTTTCGTCCGGTCTCCAACCTTCGCTTTCTTGCGAAGGTTGTTGAGAGTGTGGTGGCGCATCAACTTCCTCAGATCCTGGATGAAACGGCTTATCTAGACCTGTGCCAATCGGGTTTCAGGCCGGGCTACAGCACAGAGACGGCATTGGTCGCTCTGATGAATGATCTCTGGAGGGCCCGGGACAGGGGACATTCCTCTGTCCTAGTCTTATTAGACCTCTCGGCGGCTTTCGATACCATCGACCATGGTATCTTGCTGCAGCGCCTCAGGGGACTGGGAGTGGGAGGCACGTGATGTCCCGTTGCCTGGTAGCGGTCCGGGAATGGATGGGGAGGTACAGGCTTCAACTCAACCCCGACAAGACTGAATGGCTGTACATACCGGCATGCCAGGATACTCAGAGTATTCCATCGCTTAGTATTGGGGGTGAGTTATTGCCCCGCGTTGATAGGGCCCGCAACCTGGGTGTCCTCCTAGATTCACAGCTCTCCTTAGAAGATCACATAGGAGCTGTGACCAGGGGAGCCTTCACTCGGGTTCACCTACAGTAGTGCGCCAACTACGACCCTATCTGGACCTGGATGCCTTGCGTACAGTCACCCATGCACTTGTGACCTCTCGCCTTGACTACTGCAACGCTCTTTACATGGGGCTGCCCTTGAGATCCACTCGGAAGCTTCAGCTGGTACAGAGTGCAGCTGCACGAACACTTTTGGGGGCTTCCCGATACTCCCATATTACACCTCTCCTCCGTGAGCTGCACTGGCTTCCAGTTGCCTTCCGAGTGAAATTCAAGGTGCTAGTGATGACATACAAAGCCCTGCATGGCATGGGTCCGGACTACCTACGGGAGCACCTACTGCCAGTGTCAACACCCCTCCGTCCTGTGCACTCCCACAGAGAGGGCCTCCTCAGGGTGCCACCGGTCAGAGAATGCCGGCTGGTGACCCCCAGAGGGAGAGCATTCTCAGTGGGTGCGCCAACCCTTTGGAACTGCTTGCCTGCCGAAATCCGGACGGCCCCCGACCTTCGCACCTTCCGGCGTGACTTAAAAACCTACCTATTCCAGCAAGCCAGCCTGGCCTGATAGATTTTGGGGTTTCATTGGTTTACTATTGCTTTTACTGTATACTCACCTTGCTCTGTACATCGCCCTGAGTCCTTCGGGAGAAGGGCGGTATATAAAAACAAACAAACAAATAAATAAATAAATAACAATCAGGTCAGTGGAATGAAACTTGAATTCTAAACAAGGAGGGGGTATATACCATCCTTTTCTAGTTTTATTTATTTATTTAAAAGATCTGTATGGCTGCCTTATTACAACTTTGGGTGGCTCACACCAGTAATACTACAACAACAAAACGATAAAAGCAAGAACCCAGTCCCTTTCCTATCCACAATTGACTTTTTCTGTTTTCTAATATATCAGAAATTAAGAACTGCACATTTCTAACTATTCTAGTATGTATCCTCTTAAACAGAAAGCATTGATGGCTTAAAATCCATGCTAAAATATTAATATTTACCTTCACTATAGCATATTAGGATTATTTTCACGTTCAGCATTTATAGTTAAGGCTAAATTAGTGACGCTAAACATTGGTAATAATGACGGATTTTTCAAGTATATTTTGTGAGTGAGCAAGAAATAAAATCAGATAGCGAGGGAGGCCTTCTCCAAATTGTTATCTTCTAAATGTTAATGAATATGCTGAACTGAGGATTATGGAAAGTGAAATCCCAGACATCTAGAATGTGGTAGGCTGGAAAGTACTGGCCTTAGTGATAAATGTTATCTTTTCATTAATGCTTATTTGGAGGCTTAAAATTTTTACTTTGTATGTGTGCACATGTTTGCTAGTGAAATAAAATTCAAGACCAGCTTTAAATAATTAAAAATTCTCAGGTTCAAGGATAAAAATTTACTATATTTTGTGTTTGGTACAGTGTGCTAGTGGTTGTTTGCTTAAAGGAACACTAACTATATAAAAAAGTAACATGGAAATATAATGAATTAATTAATCAGTGATCTAAACAACTTTGCTAAAATAGTAGTCTGCCTGCATAACTGAAAAGACATCAACATGGCCTGTTATATGGTCCTCAAAAACAAAACAATTACCTTTAACAATTACATGTAAGTTTATATGGAGAAATTAATGTTTCTTCATCATCATCTGTATTAAAAATGTAACAAAATTTGTACACATGTTCTAGTACAACTCAGTGAAGTTGTCCAGTTATGCCTGTTTTAAATGTGTGCATCCGTTCTATTTTACCTATGTAAATGTAATAGGAAATATTATTGTATTACAGATCATAAGGGTTTCTTAAATGGAGTCACTTGTAGAGTTCTTATTAATTATCACTTTCTCTTTATAATAGGGTCCTAAAATAGCATTCTAGATCATACAAAACCCATCCTGAGAATTAAGACTGCTGCAACATACTTGCAAAAAAATGAATGTAGTGAATTAAGTACTTAAATGAGAAAGTGGTAACAAAGGAGGGGACGTAAACTGCAAGAATGCATTCACTGAGGGCAAAGATACAGTCATTGCCTGTAATAAGATGCAGATTTGTGAGGGTTGACTAGTAATCTTCCCAGGAAGTGAAGTATAATCTATGAATTGGACCAGCTTTTGCGATCTTTAGTCTTTCACAGACTTACTGAAAGATATTAGCCATTTACCTTGAAAGCAATATTTAAGTTTACCTAAACAAATCTTGACGGTAAGCAAAGTGGCAGCTGGCACTCGGCATAAGAAGGAGTTGAAATTATATTTGCTTCATGTAATCTGGATTACAAGGAAAGCAAAAAATAAAGAAGGACATCCCTATTGCCATAGCAGTTACACTCAAACTTCCACTCTGTGGTGGTTCCCAGGGTGAAAGCATTAATGCGTCTGGCTAGAGACTTCTTTCAGGCAGAAAAGCAGATACAAAGCTGAAGCAGATAAACAGCACCTGCTCCCTTATTAGAAAGACAGATGATGAAGTGGAGTCTGGTGTCTTCCTGTTCCCTTAATGCCACAGCAAGGGATTTCGGAAGCAGAGTAGGGACAGTGGAGTGCTCCTGTTTTCCTTGTTCTGTGTACAGTAAAATACTTTAGTAATAATGGAGCATACTCTGGCAAATTCAGGATTAGTCTCTTCACCTCCAAATGAGAAATGCCAACAATGCCTACCCCCCACACACCCATTTCGTAAAATTATTTCATGGACTTAAATTAAAGCCATGGGTATTTAATCATTCTTATTTACAATGATGCCAAATTTCTTACAGCATACATTTCAAACCAACATGTTCCTCTAAATGAGGGATATTTATATTTTTAGTACCTTTAACACTGCTAAAAATTCTCTAGCTACCAATCAATTTCAGATTTAATTCAAAATACAGGTGTTTTAACCCGTATATAACTTGGGAGTCAAGTTACTCGAATATTTTCTGCTACAGAAAATTGCATACTTGGTTATCATCCGGGTCTCCCTGCTATCCAAGGTCTGAAAGGTACAGTAATTTTAGATAATTTTGGTTCTGATGTGTCATGAATGAAATTTTCTATCCAGAGAAATTAATCTGAGACAGACAATGCTGTGGAGTGTTGCCATCAACAGAAAACTACTCCAGTCATATGCCTACCCTATGTGTCTTGGCAGATATGTCCCCTGCTATGCAAGAAAAAGTAATGTCTCTTTTCTAGAAAAAAAACCTTCAAGCATTCTTAGTATCAGGGAGAAAATTATTCCAGATGTATTTTTATGAATACTGAATTCTACTAGTCCTAATACCGTTTCTTTTAATTGTGAGGTTTTGTGGTGATCTCTGCTTTGTAATTTTCATTTATAGATTTAAGTTTTCCTTAAACGTCAAAGTTCATTATTTTACTTTTTTAATTTACATTTTCTACCTATTTTAAACTGTAGAAATGTCAAGTGCTATGAAAAAAAATCCTATACATTACGCTCTTAATGGTTTCAGAAAAGGTACCACCAACAATTGTGATGTATGTTTCAGTGGTGCAAAGAATCAAAAATTGAAGAGGAAGAACATCATCTCCACTGCCTTCTAAATACCAAGAGTTACCTTTGCTGAGTTTGTGTTCCAATGCAAGCTTCAGGCTTCTTATAAAACCTAGAACCTTGATTTTAGCCTCTGCATGCAAGTGAGATTTCTATTTAGATGTCTGCTCTATAGCTTATGTCGGAGTCCATATTGATGGGAAATATTTGAAAGGGCAAGGCTTGCCATTACATGTCCCCGTCTCTCTCCTCCATTACGTGAGTAAAAAAAATGTCCAAGTAGATGCTAATTTGTGTTTTCTTAGCAAAGGGTAATTCCATCATAGTATAGCAATCTAAGTGTTCCAAATAAACTGAGACCTTTAACCAATGTATGTGTATGCCTTATCTCCTTTCCTTGCCATTTCTTCCTATGTACTATCTTAAATATAGGTTGTTAATTGGTGTGGGGGGAAAAAACCTACACTAAATAGGATTCAAATATATTTTTAAAAGGGCTTTTGAGGAACATTTAACTTTTCATTATAGAATGCTATTTCTGATCAATAAATAAACCAGCTTTGCAGATTTTTACCTACCTATGCATTAAATAAAATGTATAACCCAATGTAATATATTTTTCAGATCCATCCAGCAAACTAAAAGTGCATTTTGTATAATTTGAAATTTGTGTAAATTACAGCTTATCAAATAATGGAAAATTAGTAAAGTAAGTTTTAAAATGTATTAGGCCTGTGGAGAAATCATGGACATGAGTGATACATAAAGGCTCTAATACAATGACAGGAGCATTTGACATAATTTCAAATTTTCCCATGAACAGTTTTTTGAGTCTTCATTTTTTTTCAATTTTAGGGCAATGTAAGTATTATTAATTCTTTTTCTTCTATTATTAGAAAAGCTTTAAAGATTGGACAATAAATCTCTTGTGTCTTAATTACCTAACTAAGATGGAAAATAAGAGCATTCTATATCAAAGGGATACTGCAAAGAAATTCATTAATGTTTGTACATCATAAATTAGGTTTATTGTGATAAAAGCTAAAGAAAAAAATCAGTAGGGCTTTTCTTTAGAAAACAATCACAAATTGTGTTATTATGTTTTACTCTATGAAAAGATTGAGCTGTATGTCATTCAAAACCAAAATGATAAGGACTAAGGAATATCATTTTCATATAAACACATCTTCAAGCTTTTGATATATAACATTGTATTTTATCATATATATCAACACATGAAATGCTTTTATTACATTATATCATATTTTTTTCCACCAACATAAGCATAGGAGAGTATCTCAATCTCTTAAAACAAAGTAAGATTTGTAAAAGTAGTTCATCATTATTGTTAATATCAGTTTTGATAAATACTAAATAAAGACATTTGAGTTGGGTGATAATTACTTTATTGGTTGAAACATGCATATAACTCCAGACATTGTGGCCACAAGTACAGCAATAAAATGTTATGAAGAAAATTTTTCCAAACCCTCAGAAAATAAAAGTACTCAAATTTCAGCCCAAAAGCAGAGAGAAATAACTAGATGCTTACAAGAGGCTAAAGCAGTGTTAACATGAGTTAGAAAAAAAATCCCTATTTAATATCATTACAATTATAGACTCCTTCAAAGATATTGTTTACATCATTGTTTCAGAAGACCACCCCAGTGTTTTAAATCTTCATTTTGATATTAAAATGTAAGTAAATGAAAAAAATCAACAGAAAATACTAAATATAAGTTAAGCTGAGAGGAACTGCAGTTTTCATCGTCAAATATGTATACGGACTGGGAAACAGTTAAGAGAACGAAATATAAAAGTGAAACAACTGTTCTTTCAAGAAAGCATAAAGTAATTTCCACTTACAATACTGTAGCATAAAACAGTGCTGAAAAAAAATAATTTGTTATATAATCCATGGGCAATTTATATTTTTCTGTACAAAGTGTAAGGCCTTTAAGATGTGTGAACCATCCAAGTGTATAAGATGGCTCATCAGAGCTCCTTTAAGACTCTAGTTTGCATCTAGGCTTTGAGTGTTCTGTGGTATATTTGGCAAATAGCTCTGTAAAATGGGGTGACTGCCTCTTAAAGCTCTGCTAGTTTGCTTAAAATACATTGATTGTAAATATTATTCTCATCTCCTGTTCCTAACCATAAAGTCAATCAATTTTAATATTATGCTGTAAGCCCCACTGTTTTCTATGAGCTATAATCTTGATTCTGAAATAACTGTTGTAACAAAATTTCTAAACAAGTGAGTTTAATATTTTTCTGACAAGCATTAGAAGGCATAACTCTGATTTAGAAAGATACTAATGAATCACATTTGTTAGCACTGAGACTTTGTTATTTTTAAAAATGAAAAGAATCCCATATGGACAGCAGGTAGCCAAATGTATACATGTTTCATTAAAACACTTAATCCTTAATTACAAAAGCACCACAGATTATTGCTCTAGGGGTAAAAATCTGAACACCCACAGTAAAAACATCACTATATGCACCAAGACTTACAGCTCTGAAAAGCAAATATATGGAATGCTTGTTCAATTTTATAAATACTTTTGTTTTCCAAAAGTTGTTTTAATGATGCTTTTTTTTCTTAACTTGACAACGTTGGGAATTTCTAGAAGTACTGATACAGAAGGAAGAAGTGTTCATATATAGTTTATCAACTTATTGTAAGTCCTAAAAAATTAGCATTTACAAAGTACTTGATAAAAATATCTTTTAAAAGTTGTCAAGAGGTACATAAAAGCATCCTCAAATGTTCATGTCAGTTCATATGCACCTGTCATCATCTACTGATTCAATTCTGTGCCTGTAAAAGGGAAAAGGGAAAATGTTATACCAGTCTGCCTTTTATAAAGAAAGACTAATCCTACTTCAACTTCTCTAAACAAATTTTCAGCACTCGCCATCTTTCCTTTTGCTACAAAGGTTTGAAGCAGACAAAATGGGTTATTTAACAACTATTGTATTATAGACAGGACAACTATAAATATTCTTGCATTTACAGGTTCCTGGTTTGTAAAAGCCATAGAAACCTTACCTGCAAGCTTCCATTGTTCACAATGAAAAGCACCACACTACTACCTGTTCCTATTCACTGCATATGCAGAATGCTCTACTGTACCCTTAACTTTCACTGTTTCAATCTGCCCTTTTACTGACATGTGCTGGGTGGGACACTTCTGGATGTTGAAACACTAACAGTTGAGCGAGAGATGAGAATCTGTAGTAACATTACGGGGCAACAAAAAGAAGTATTATGAACATGCTTTCAACAGCTCAGAAACTGAATTGTAAAACACTGACTGAATCAGCAGGACATATAAAGTACCTCTTCAGCTTTACTTTCACCATTTTCAGATGGTGTAGTACCTTCCTTTGCAGATTCCTGTTTTTCATCCTTCTTCCCTTTAGAACCTTTATTAGCCTTTGTTCCAGGTTCCTTCTGATAACAGATCAAATGTACAAAATGATTTATTATACACTGGAGAAAGCACCTAGGTCAAACTCTCCAGAAATAATACAAGATACTTGCTTTTAATTCTCTTTGAGAAGACATTAGGATATGTTTCTGAGGTTATACATAGCCACAAAGTTACAGAGATGAGAAAATTTTGGTGAAAACCCATCCTACTCTGATGCATACCTTCAAGGTATCTTTGGCCGTCATGTCACATTCGGAATTGGACTCTTATGTTATTTATAAGATTATTATAGCTGTCATTGTGTAAACTTTAGTTGAATCAACACTACAAAGGCTATAAAAAACCAGCATAGCAAATGGCAAGTCGCAACTCTTGTTACTATCTAATAACTAAATGAGAATCCCTCATCACATGAGAAATACAGAAACGGAATCAAAACTATGCTGACTGGCAAGAAATACTAAATGACATTTTACAGGAACAACAAATGACTAGCTTCTGAGCAGCAGTAATTGTGACCTCCCATATTTTTGGCAGGAGAATGAGATTGGTTGTATTTCCCAAGAATCTTGCGTGTGGTAGCAGTTTAATTATCCCGATGTTACAGAGAGTAGCATTAGGACAACTAGAGTTAGGTCTGACAAGATACCCTATGACTGCAGTAACCATCAGTATCTCACAAAAATGCAGTTTATAGTCTACTCTGTAATTTGAAAACCTGTGATAGGTAACGGAATGCTAGGGGTGCATGAAGAAATGAAACCTTGCCAAAGTTTCTCACATCTAGGATGTTCTGACAGACTCTGCTCATAGATATATACAAAATCTGTGACAAAGAACCATGTTATTTTTACAATTAAAAATAAATTTTTAAAAACCGCCAAATGCCTTTTAGCACAATTTAAATTTTAGCATAGCAAATCTATGTGATTTGACACTACTATAAATTTTTCCTACCATTAAATCTGAAAGATATAAAAGTATACTTTACTTTGCCACAATAATTTGTACTTTTCCCTTCTTTTGGCCCATTTCAAGAAGAAAAGGAAAAGAGAGATTTAAGGAGTATTAGGTAAGTTTGCTGCTTTGAGTTGTTTATAAAAAGTAATAAAAGTAGTACAAATAAACATGTTTCTATCATGGGAACATATTTCTTTTGTGTACAAGAAAGGAAATGAGATAACTCATGCTTTTTTCTCCTGTCTCCAAAAGAAATGTAAATATCTTATTACTGTTGGTTAATCTAAATATCTAAGTACCTAAATATTATCTAATATAGTGTTATTTTACCACATCAAATAATAAATTGGAAAGTGTCCATAGATAGAGAAAAGTAATCGAAAAGAACATGGAATAGGCTATTGGATGAAATTTCAATAAATAATCCAGAGCAACATTCCCAGCCTATAGCTTGTTCATATCTTAGACCAGGGGTGTCAAAATGCCAGCCCGCAGGCCAGATGCGTCATGCCAAAACCGCGCCCACTCCATTGCCAGCAATGGAAATAAAAATGGAATATGTTGCGACACGTCATGTGATGTTGCGAGTTTGACGCCCGTCTTAGACTAAACACACTAATATAGGATTGGATCTGGATCCTGCCTCAAATAGATGAGAACCTTCAGACCTAAGGAAGAATTTTGCTACAGAAGGGAAGAGCACTGTTGTCAATTCCACTGCACTCCTTTGTATCCTACTTTCTGGAGACTTCTTAAAAACAGAGATAAAGTTTGACCTACAAGTTGGAAAACTGGTGAAAATCACACTAGATTATCCTTTCCGCTATTCTTTACCCTATTTGTAAATAAAAGAAAATGGGATTTATTGCCAGATCAAAAGGCAGAAGGTTACGCCCTAAAGAATGTTGGAATGGTGTTATCTTAGGTTGAACAATTACCTTGTGATACATATTTTACTGAATTAAAAACAGGGAGACTTATTTCTTTATAAATATGCATAGGATCCATTGTGAGTACTCTTACACCAAGAAAGCCATTCTAACCAATTGGTTAATTATATTTAACGTTAATTAATATTCCCCAATGGAAGACCTCATTAATCTATAGTGCTGCACCCAAAACAAATGGCATTGTCAACTGTGATATTATGTTTATATCCTGCCTTTGCTCCATTAGCAAAGAACTAAGTAGAATTTTCTTCCTATTTTATCTCAAAAACATCTTCTGATGATATTAACTAGCTCAGCAACACCCAGTGGGCTTCATTGGCATATTTCATATTAATATACATTATCAATATACCAGACACATGTCCTTCCTAGTTGGTCAATGCCTCATGATCGCTGACAAGCAGCTGGGTCCAACAGTATTACAAGTGAATTCTTCCTTGCAGAAAGGAAGGTTTTCACCTGCCCTAAAGGAAGTGATGGTCTACCCCCTGCCCAAGAGGTGGATCCAGCAGTACTGGATGATTTCTGTTCAGTTTCCATTTTTCCCTTTGGGGAAAGTTGTTAAGAAGGTGCTAGGCCTATATCTCTGTAAGAATGAGATGTGTTTGGGTTCTCATAATAAAGAAATTTGTAATATTGTACATTTACATCAGCAATAAGAAATTATAACAAAGTAAGGTAAAAGGTAAAGGTTCCCCCGCACATGCGTGCTAGTCATTTCCGACTCTAGGGGCTGGTGCTCATCTCCATTTCAAAGCCGAAGAGCCAGCGCTTGTCCAAGGACATCTCCGTGGTCATGTGGCTGGCATGACTAGACGCCAAAGGCGCACGGAATGCTGTTACCTTCCCACCATAGTGGTCCCTATTTTTCTACTTGCATTTTTATGTGCTTTCGAACTGCTAGGTTGGCAGAAGCTGGGACGAGTAACAGACGCTCACTCTGTTACGCGGCACTCGGGATTTGACCCGCCAAACTGCCGACCTTCTGATCGACAAGCTCAGTGTCCTAACCCACTGAGCCACCGCGTCCCCTGTAACAAAGTACAGCTAATCTATTCTCCAATACATGTTCTATACCTTCCTCAGTTATGATTTTCCAAAATAGAATACATTGATTTATTGTTCCACTTTCCACAATAATTAGCCTTTTCTCCTTTTGAGTACAGATAAAGGTGGTCCTCACTTAACCACCGCTTGTTGAATGACTATTCAAACTGATGATGGTGCTGAACAAGTGGCACTATGACTGGTCCTTGTGCTTAAAATGATTACAATGTGACAATGAATGCAAGCTGGGGGCCCTCGGCAATCAAAACACAATTACAATGTCTGAGCATCCCATGATCACATAATTGCCATTTGTGATGATCTTTGCTGGCTTCCTAAAGCAAAGTCAATGGGGAAGCCAGAGGAGGAAGCAAATGGTGACCACTTGATATTATGCTTAACAAAGGCATGGGATTTCTTAATAAGGGTAACCGGATGTACCATCATTTCCATCACTAAGCATTGTAGTCTCCTGACATCATGCTTTATGACTGCATCGCTTTGTGACAGAAATTCGCTACCAATTACTTTGGTTAAGTGAAGACCATCTGTACGGTCTATGCTGATAATGATGCGTTAACATGACAATTTCTGGCATAAAAACCTACAATTTACTATTATTATTTCTAGTGTTAACAATTGTGCTTTAAATGTTGGTGAAGAAAAATCTGATCAGATAACTGGAGAAATCTAATTTCTAGCCTGTATGAATGCAATGGTCACTGAGTGAATTTAGACCAGTCTCTTTTTTCTCCCCAAACTATTGCAGAGAATCCTTACTGTGAAAATGAAATAAGAGGTATCCCCTACACATACCACTTTGAGCTCCTTACAGAAAAAGCAAGATTAAACCAGACCAAAAGGATGCTTAAGAAAATATGAAAATATTTACTACATGTGGTTAAAAAAAATGAATGTTTTACCTTAGCACTTTTCCTTGGCTTAGACTCAGGTTTTGATAGAGCAGGTTTCTAGAAAATATTTACACAGAATGCAACCATTAGCATAGGTACTAAGAAACATTAAGTTACTCCTTCTCCTTTCCTTCTTATTGTGATAAGAAAAGAACTGATGTCTGTAAACCCACTTCGCCTTTGTAAAAATTAGTTCCTATGCCTTATTCAGAAACATTTTATGTTTCTTTTCCTATAAATTATAAATGTACTGCAAGAAACTCTTCCTGGTAATCTGAATTAGATATATCATTTTCTCTTTCTAGTTTAAAAATACTATTTCCTGTAAAAAGGAAAAAAATGAAGCCCCTATCAACAAATATTTATCAGATTAGTCATTGCTGGTATTAATTGATTAGTTATGAATGAACCTGGACTTAACAAATCAAATTTAATATGATCCAAATTTAATATGACCTGCAATGTCTTCCATATATCCTGAAAATTGTGTCCAGCCAGATGACCTGTGAGAATGTTCATGTCCCAGTGTTATGCCTAGGGTTACATTATGCCCACAAGAACTTCTCATGGTACCCACAAGAGTATTTCTTGAAGGAGATGGGTGGAACATGAATATACCGAATATGTCTGTGTGTCTCTTCTTGAGAGTAAGAGGATTGTAACTTTTTTTCTTCTTTTAAGCTTCTTTGAAAATTGAGCTAGCCTGAGCATTTTCTTTCTTTGGGACTATTTTCCCAAACATTTCTAAAGAACAGACTGGCTCAGGCACCCAGAAAAGCTTTACCTCACGAACCGGCAGCTTGCTTACTGGCTCTGTATCAACTCAGGTGGGAATGGGGGCACTTGAAACCAAGGGCTGGGAGACAACAGAACTGTGGAATCAACTGCCAACGGAACTCCGGACTGCCCCCGACCTTCGTTCATTTTGCCGGGACCTAAAAACCTGGCTCTTTGAGCTATCTGGTCTGGACTGAGGGGTTTAATGTTTTTAAATTGTGATTTTAATTTTTTGCAGCTAGACTTAATTTAATTTTAATTTTATATTGTATTGTTTTTAAATTTTGCCTTGTAAACCGCCCTGAGTCCTTTGGGAGTAGGGCGGTATATAAACCGAATAAATAAATAAATATAATTGCAAACAATTATTTTTATTTTTATTAAAAGGAGTGGGAAAGAAAAGTAAAAATTGGTTTGTTTGATGCTGCCACTTAAGGCCAAAAGGCAAAGCAGGGAACAAGAAGAACGAAGAAAGAAACAAACAAGACAAAAGGAGTTTATTATGAATGAGTTTTTCACAAAATGCTGTGGGTAGACAGATCTCTGAGACAACTATATTCTATTTTCTTGTCCTACAGCTATTGGACTGAGCTGGCCATCAAATCTACACAAACAACCAAGGGTTCCCCTAGAGTCAAAAGGGTAAGGGGCCTCTGTTCTAGCCTTTGGGTAGCGATACCTTCCATCAAAAGAAAGAAAATTAATTTGGAGCTTAGGAAGAAAGGCAGTAAGAAATGTAACTTTTTGCAAATCTTAAGAAACAATATTGATTAAATGTGTAGGAGAGTTTGTATTTGTCCAATCAGTTGTGCTCCACATGTATATTTACAGATGCAGTAAATGTTATAACAGTGTCCTAGATATCCAGTGTTCTCAGCTTCAAAATAAACTTCAACTGTACAAAGCTGCTTTGGGGCTTTCCAATGTTCCTGGAAGTGAAAAATGCAGCAATCCTTGGTTATTTCAGATAAGAATTAATCTACATTATCCTCTCTTGTGGGTAATTTTAAAAAAAGAAATTAAGGTATTATTTTACCTATCTTCATATGGCATAACCAATACTTGCATGGATTGGATTAAGAAATATTGGGGCTTCATATTTACAGAGAAACTCTTATAAATACTTACAGCTGATAATCTTGCAGATCGTCTTGTTGGCTATAAAACAGAAATAAAATTTCTTTGTAGATTCATGGTACTACCGTAGGTAAAAGGGGATTGAGGGTGGTGGTGGTGGTTGTCATTCATTTGCCAATAAAATATACATCAAAAGCAGAAGCCTTTCATATCTTATGCTAAAGTACCGTATATACTTGAGTATAAGCCGACTCGAGTATAAGCCGAGACCCCCAATTTCACCCCCAAAAACTGGAAAAAGTTATTGACTCGAGTATAAGCCGATCCGCCGTTCTGCAAGCCTCTGCCGCCAGCAGAGGCTCGATCCGCCACTTTGCAAGCCTGAATACACAGGAATACCCTGTGTGGCCGCGGCTCGTCGGCAGGTCTCCGTTCCTCCTGCCGACCTTTGGGGAGGTTTGGGCGCCTCCCCAAACCTCCCCAAACGTCGGCAGGTCTCCGTTCCTCCTGCCGACCTTTGGGGAGGTTTGGGCGCCTCCCCAAACCTCCCCAAACCTCGGCAGGTCTCCGTTCCTCCTGCCGACCTTTGGGGAGGTTTGGGCGCCTCCCCAAACCTCCCCAAACCTCGGCAGGTCTCCGTTCCTCCTGCCGACCTTTGGGGAGGTTTGGGCGCCTCCCCAAACCTCGGCAGGTCTCCGTTCCTCCTGCCGACCTTTGGGGAGGTTTGGGCGCCTCCCCAAACCTCTGCAGGTCTCCGTTCCTCCGCGCAGACCTGCCGACCTTTGGGGAGGTTTGGGCGCCTCCCCAAACCTCCCCAAACCTCGGCAGGTCTCCGTTCCTCCTGCCGACCTTTGGGGAGGTTTGGGCGCCTCCCCAAACCTCGGCAGGTCTCCGTTCCTCCTGCCGACCTTTGGGGAGGTTTGGGCGCCTCCCCAAACCTCGGCAGGTCTCCGTTCCTCCTGCCGACCTTTGGGGAGGTTTGGGCGCCTCCCCAAACCTCGGCAGGTCTCCGTTCCTCCTGCCGACCTTTGGGGAGGTTTGGGCGCCTCCCCAAACCTCCCCAAACCTCGGCAGGTCTCCGTTCCTCCGCGCAGACCTGGCGACCTTTGGGGAGGTTTGGGCGCCTCCCCAAACCTCGGCAGGTCTCCGTTCCTCCTGCCGACCTTTGGGGAGGTTTGGGCGCCTCCCCAAACCTCCCCAAACCTCTGCAGGTCTCCGTTCCTCCGCGCAGACCTGCCGACCTTTGGGGAGGTTTGGGCGCCTCCCCAAACCTCCCCAAACCTCGGCAGGTCTCCGTTCCTGTTTGGGGAGGTTTGGGCGCCTCCCCAAACCTCCCCAAACCTCGGCAGGTCTCCGTTCCTCCGCGCAGAACTGCCGACGTTTGGGGAGGTTTGGGGAGGCGCCCAAACCTCCCCAAAGGTCGGCAGGAAGAACGGAGACCTGCCGAGGTTTGGGGAGGTTTGGGGAGGCGCCCAAACCTCCCCAAAGGTCGGCAGGTCTGCGCGGAGGAACGGAGACCTGCCGAGGTTTGGGGAGGTTTGGGGAGGCGCCCAAACCTCCCCAAACAGGAACGGAGACCTGCCGAGGTTTGGGGACGTTTGGGGAGGCGCCCAAACCTCCCCAAAGGTCGGCAGGTCTGCGCGGAGGAACGGAGACCTGCCGAGGTTTGGGGAGGTTTGGGGAGGCGCCCAAACCTCCCCAAACAGGAACGGAGACCTGCCGAGGTTTGGGGACGTTTGGGGAGGCGCCCAAACCTCCCCAAACAGGAACGGAGACCTGCCGAGGTTTGGGGAGGTTTGGGGAGGCGCCCAAACCTCCCCAAACAGGAACGGAGACCTGCCGAGGTTTGGGGAGGTTTGGGGAGGCGCCCAAACCTCCCCAAAGGTCGGCAGGAGGAACGGAGACCTGCCGAGGTTTGGGGAGGCGCCCAAACCTCCCCAAACGTCGGCAGGTCTGCGCGGAGGAACGGAGACCTGCCGAGGTTTGGGGAGGCGCCCAAACCTCCCCAAACGTCGGCAAGTCTCCGTTCCTCCGCGCCCTGCCTGCCTGCTTCTTTCCGCTGCGGAAAGAAGCAGGCAGGCAAGGCGCGGAGTTTGGGGAGGTGCGCGCGCACCTCCTCAAACCTCCCCAAACTTCGGCAGGTCTCGGACGGCGGTGGCTTGGGAGAGGTGCGGGCGATCCCGGAAGCACCAAAGCCTCGGCCGCGCACAAGTCCTCGGTAAGTTTTTTTGTTGACTGGAGTATAAGCCGAAGTGGAATTTTTCAGCCCAAAAAGTGGGCTGAAAAATTCGGCTTATACTCAAGTATATACGGTATTTACCGGTACATTTTGTGGAATTACTTTAGATACGTGCAATGTACTTAAGTAGCATAACTTAATTGTTACACTTGGAAATATTATCTTCCTTTTTTTCTCCATTGTAATGGAAATATTTTGTGGTGGGATCAGGGCTAAAGATTTGACAGATTATACTCCAAAGTAGAGTGTAAATCAATAGTACTTTCAATTTGGTAGCCAAATAATATTCACTATGTGACTTCTGGAGCTTTCTAAAATTAAAAATGACATGTTATATTAATGTTCCAATACAAGATAATATACAGGTAAATATCTTGCATAGCTAAACCAACCTTCCCCTCCCAACCTGGAGCACTCCAGATGAGATCAACTACAACTCCAGGAAGCACAGTTGTAGCCCAACGTAACTAGAAGGCATTAGATGGTGGAAGGGTGAATCCAGATAGACATACAGGTAGACAAACGGCTAAAATATAATTTTTTTATGTCATAGTCTAAACCAGCCGGCCCACTGCTCACACAGCTCACTTCTGTACCAGCCACAGCGTGATAGTGGGCCACGGCCCAGTGGTTGAGGATCCCTGTTCTATACAGCACTGGTTATTAATATTTGGTGCTTGTGACAATAGACATTAATATTTTTGTTTGATTTATTATTTCCTTTAGAATACAGCCTATAAACTTGAAAAATTCTAACTGAAAGCTGATATTACATGTAAACTTACTGTATTTTCCGGCGTATAAGACGACTGGGCGTATAAGACGACCCCCTACATTTCCTGTTAAATTATAGGGTTTGGGCTATACTCGCCATATAAGACTACCCCTCTTCCAACGCACACCAAATAAAAATTAAAAAACATCAATTTGATTTTAATATGGTAATTTTAATTCAAATGCTTATGACATGTAGGTACTTAGTAGGAAAACTGTCACTTATAAACATAAGGCTGTTTGTCATCAAACATGTAAACATAAAACAGTGCAAGTGGATTAAACTTTTCCTAATTCACTCTAAAGCTTTCTCTGCGCAGAGCCTTAAGTAACACCAGCTGCTTGCAATTATTGCAGGTTCGCATCCCACCAGGCTCAAGGTTGACTCAGCCTTCCATCCTTCCGAAGTAGGTAAAATGAGGACCCAGATTGTTGGGGGCAATAAACTGACTTTGTAATAATGCTGCTTGGGGGGGGAAGCCCTAATAAGCAGGCATATACATAGAATGAAGGCTATTGCTAAGCACATTGATTTGTGCTTTAAATTGTAAGCCTCCCTGAGTCTTCAGAGAAGGGCGGGATATAAATGGGATTAAAAAAAAAAAGACCAAATGGGAGATCCGCTCCAGGTTTTCCAGCCAGCCTGCCCAGTTCCTGAGTCAAATGTGTCCTTAGAGCTAAGCAGCTGCTCTGACTGCTGCATTCCCTACCTGCCTTTCAAGTTGGGATAGACTACAGCTGCTCTTCAACTTTAGAAGGAAAGACGTCCAGACCCCAGCCTGTAAAAAATCACAGACTGCAGCTTCTTCTCCAATTGGTCCCACTTTCCCTGCACAGACAAAATGGGAGATCCGCTCCTGGTTTTCCAGCCAGCCCTGTCCCTAAAGTTTCAGCACCCGGCGTATAAGACGACCCCTGACTTTTGAGAAGATTTTCATGGGTTAAAAAGTCGTCTTATATGCCAGAAAATACGGTACATTGAAAATCTTCGGAAATCAAAAATTTCATTAAATGAAAAATGAGACAGGAGAATTTTAAGACATTTAGGACCTTAGGATATTGAGCTCCAGAAATAAAGGCTAAATACCATATTACGAATCTGGATCACTTGATTCTTTTTTCTTCCATTTTAACAAAACAATATGGATATGTACTATTGGTAAAATAACATTTTTATAATAATGTTATACATGGGAGGGAAGACAAGCTCATATCCAGCTGGAAGGTGTTACCATGTCCTGTTGCATTGCCTAAATGACAGCTTTCATGTTGCCACTGAATAAGCAAATGAGGGAATCAATGTTAGTGCAACACCTGTGCCAATGATAAGGCTCATGTGAAACACCAAAATGAATGAGGGGATATTGTCGTAAGAGTCACTGTCTTCTGCTATGCTTCTGGTTCCTGAATGTGCTAATGTCAGAACAACATACTGCTGCAGAAGCCACTGGTCACATTTCAGAATATTTTTTATGGTATACTGCAAAGAATTTGGTACTTTGGGCTTTGTTGTCCCAACTTATTTGCAGCACTGAAATATTCATTTGTGGAAGAATTTGCTTGTTAATATTGGAAAAGATCACTGGAGGCACCATTCCCCAGGATTTCAAACTCTCTTTTTCTCAATCTGTCACCTCAAAGCCTTCTAAGTCGCATTCACAGAGTAGGACTAAAAATGCAGACTGAAACTTGAAATTCAGGTCTGCCAACCAAGGGTTTTAAACTTCCTTGATATGTTAAAAATGATATTACCTAGCTGGATGCCTTTCAGATTTGTGGGGAATTTTTGTGAATTGTAGCCATCAAGCTGGAATAGGCTGTTACAGATCTTACCATTAACATCTGAATTATATCTCTTATTTCTAAAATTAGATTAAATGTCTTGCTGTATTGCTTGTGTATAGAGCCATTCTTTCTAGAATAGAATGTGATTTTAGGACAATTATCCCAAGTACATCATTGCAAGTATCTATTCAAAGCATTTCCCCTAAACATAATTAAAAAAATTTCTTTCCTCATTTTCATTCATTATCTATAAAATAGACCACTGCCTTGGAAATGATTGCCTCTAACCTGCAGGAAGGACTATCCAGGAGGGGGCCTGCAGCATGATGGAGGGGACTTCTATTCTTACAAACCTGTTCCACGTATAGTGTTGTTAGAAAGGAGGCCTCTGCTTTTAATTCACATTAGAATCACCCATTTTTTCCTAAGTCATTTTGAAAACCAGTTGAAGTTGAAGTGACAGTGTAAACAAATGTTTTACAAAATAAGGTAATCAATTAAATGTCCAATAGGTTGCCATCTTGGCAGCTATTCCAGTACAATACCCTAACATTTGTCCTTGTCAGTCTTTCCCCTTTTGGGTCTATGCAGCCACCAGATATGACAGATGTTCTACCAGTGGACTGATGCTGTATCAATTACCCAGTTTTTAAAGTCACACAAATGTAAGATTCCTTTGAAAAATGCACTTTTCTTTCTAAATATGCATTTAAAACTAGCAGCATTCAGGGAAAAATTTTGTGCAAGCTTCTTTACTGTAATGAAAGTAACTATTACAGTTAATGGAGAGCCTATATTTACATAGATGTTTACAGTGAGGATCCTGTACCAGAAAAAGGATTATTATTTAATTGCAGCAAATTAATAATTGCTGCACTTAAATAATAATTGTTTAAAAAAACAATTTCCTAGTTGTGGCTAACTCGTAGACATACCAAAAGTAAAACAAAACCTTTCATCCTTCTGGATATACTGAAAATACATGCACACTATAACAATCCAGCTTAATCCAGTTAGCATCACAAATTTTTACATATTCCTACAAGTAACAATTTTTTAAAAAAAAAAAATCCCTAGAGAACACTGGCTTGATTAAAAAGAGAGGCAATTCATGGTTAATTATTCAGGAAAGTTGCTTTGGTAAATTAAAATGTGCTTTCAAATTGTCAATGATTTTTTTTAAAAAATAGAAAGCATGCATTCATTTCAGCTGATCTGGAAACATTTTCTTAGTATATCCTGGTCAAATATGCCCATTATCACTTTATTACTAACGGCAACATCCATCAAATGTTCTTTACTGAACCGTTAGTTCAAAAATAAATCTGTCATAAAATCTACTTTTATGGAACTAAATGAACGTACAATCTAGAAAAAGAGCCCCAGTGAAACTAACAGGAGCTGTACTGATTTGTTCCCCGAATGTAAGGTTATAAAAAATGTGATTAAAAAAAACTTAAGCAAATATTAATTAGGGCTTGTTTGATGTTCAGTCACTTGAATGGATTTCCTAGGAACTAGACGTACCGTATTCTTCACGGAGAAGAAATTATTTATGTTCTGATGAAGTTCCTTGTTAGCCCTACGAGGTATATGAGACTTAGAAAATGATACCATATAGGTCAGGACTGTTTTTATTTTAACAGGTTCAATAACAGAAGTCTTGCACGTCTGAATGTGGTTCCCTTTATTTTCATATGAACCTGTAAGGACTTTGTGTGCAACGTTTTCTCAAGTTATTTCGAAGGCCTGGCTCAAGCCCTGCTTATTTAAGAAATGCCTTGGTAGCAGTTCTTTCTACTACCCTCAGGGCCATTCCCTATTCCCTCTACACATCTTGTCAATAAGATCTTTTCAAAAATGAACTTTCTTAGTTGCCAAAGCATAACATGCAATATTTCAGAAGAAAAAGGGAACAAACATTGCATAGATGATCAAAATACGTCACTGTGTTACATACAAGCCTTTGTATTTTCCATAGAAAAGCTACTCAGGTGAGTATATAAAGTGATATTCCAACAGATATTAGTGCAGAAGATTCTTTTTTAGAAGGTTCTAGGTCAGTGTCGCCTGTACCCAACATCCCTACTTGTCTATTTATTATTTGTTTGTTTGTATCCCACTTTTATTATTTCTACAAATAACTCAAGGTGGTAAACATATCCAACACTCCTTCCTCCTAGGAGCAAGGCTAATCTTAACTTATGTTGGCCCTGCTGCAGAGTAAATACAATTGTACTGTAATACAAATACTGCTTAGTTCAAGAATGTCTTTTAATATTACTACTGCTCCTGCTATTCTTACCAAATGGAGCTTCTGTCTTATTTCCCTTAAAATCAACTTCATTTATAATTGGAAAACATGCAAACAAGTGCAATAGATGTATTCTTGGCAGAAGGGGCGGGGAGAAGTGGGGGGGGGGAATTCCTTAAAAAAAGTGTGACAAGCAGAAAAAAACTACTTCAAGTTATTTCTAAAATATGCCAATATGAGGGACAATTCTAAGTCTGCGAAGCAGATTCCTCATTTAAGGTGCTTCAGTTCACCAGTGGAGTGAACTAACTTTGTACCAGATGGGAATGAGTTCTCTTGCAGAGCAGACATGTCCTTGGAGATAAGAGCATTCTATCTCTCACAGGCTTATTTGCACATTTCTTCTGCTTTTAAAATAAGGAAGTTATAATTTCAAAGGGGACTTATAAAGAGCAGCAGGTTACACTAAGACTTTAGAACTTGTGTATTCCATGCAAACATTAAAACAACTTGTGAACATGCAAGTGATTTTTAAGCAGTTGGCATTTGATCCTGTCCATACTGATGGACAGAGGCCTTAGCTTTGAGAGCTCTGCCACAGCCTAAACCCAAGTTACATTCCATCAGGCCATCGGACCTTCTGTCCAATCTTTGGGTAAAAAGGTTACACCTGAGTTGGTACCTTAGTTTGCACTATCTCATATTTGTATGCAAAGAATCTCTACAGGACAATATAAAGGGGTTTGGTTTTGTTCTCACATGTCATGGCACATCTGGGCATGAGGGCATCCAGTCAAAGCTGTGATCTGGTATATGAGGCTATGATTGCCTTAACTCTCTTAACTTTTTCTCTATTATGAATTAAGCTTCTTTGGGCAGCCTTACTGAATTTCAGTCACTGGAGCAACATGACTTGTGGAGGTTTGTACTGCCAAAGGTGTCCGCCTGACATGTGGAAATTATTGAAGAAGTTCTTCCTGCCTGGGAAAGAAATTATCTCTCAGTGTGCCCATTAACATAGTGGAAGAACTTTGAAAGGCCATCTGGGAACAACTGTTATAGCAAACGTAACTGACAGAACATTAAGCTTATTCCTGGGCATCTATTCCTAACCAAAATGATAAAAGATAAACTTACAACGCCGCACCTGACATTTCAAACTTCCGTCATAACATTGCACAGAAGTTTCTAAGGAGCATGTTTTGTCATTCCTCACTCCTTTGCATCAGGCTAAAAACCAGGAGACTGTCAATCAGGCTTGGCCAACAAGCTGGTTGGCCAATTCCTGTTGCAACCAATAGGTCAATATTTGTTGATCCTAAAAGAAGCACTCTGCCCTTGCAAAATCCTGTGACTTCCTGATTCACAGAGACATGCAGGTACTACCCAATCAATCAGACACTGTGATAGTAAACAAGGATATTGTTTATGAAAATGTTATGTTTCAAGGAAGAGGATTTTCTTAAATATACAAAATATATGAAGTGTTAACCAGCTGTCATGAAAGCACCACTACACTTTATTAGATAGACTGACTATCGCCACAGAGGAATGTAATTGTTTTTGTCTTTATTATCTTGCCATCAATAAAAGAAAGAATTGAAAACAATCAGACTTGCCTCTTGTTTTGTTATTTTTGCCGCATCCTTGGCTTCAGCACCCTCTGGGGACTAGAAAGAAAATTATACGATTAAGTATACTGCATTCTCCTTAGTTAAAACAGACAGTCAGAAATATAGAACCAAATGGAAATCTTATAGGTTATACTATTTCAATAAAAAAGACAATAAGATTTAATTCCATCCTTATTTCTAATGAGTCAGAGATCACCTGAGCATTAGATTATTATAATCTGAAGTGTTTTGAAGATATAAATATTCACAACGGATTAACAATTTTCTATTTTAACAAATATTTCTTTAAAAAAAGACTAAGGAGTGCTTTTAAGTAGAACCATTGAGTTACACGTGTTATATTCTAGTTTACTTTTCAGGTCAAATGAAAATGAAAAGAAAATCTATAATCCAATTCTGATGAAGATACTAAAACACAGAAGTATAACTATTTGTCTCCCATCCAGTCCTCAATAATGGAAACAGACAATATATCTTATTAGTAATACTACAAATTAAAATCTGTGGTAAGAAAAGAAAACCTTATTTTTTTTTCTTGAAGGAAAATTAAGTTTAGTTTAGTAGGACTCATTTCAACCAGGTGTATTTAAATCTAAATTCTTACTGGTAGAATAATGTTGCTTGGCTTGGATATTTTATAAGAATCTTTTGATGTTTAGGTGAACAATTCAAACTTCCAAAACTCTTATAAATAAATAAATATACATAATATTGCACTAAAACCATTTCAAAGCAGCAAAAAATGAGACACTAGTAAAGCCTCATCCGGACCTATGTCCCGTATGTAAATGGTACAGGAGGATCTACACAGCAGTTTGGAATATAATTTCAACACAGAATCAGCTAGGCAGGAAAGGGCATCTGCAGCAAGAGTAACTGGATTCCAAATGGGTGACATGATGGGACAGAGTATGTACAAGTAGTCCTCATTTAGCAATTCCCACATTTAGTAACCATCCAGTTACACTGATAATGAAAAAGTAACTTTGCGACCAGTCCTTGTATTTGTAACCTTTTCAGATCTGTAAAACAAAGAAGACTGTAAAATCATGAAGCTTCACTTAGTGACCAACAAATTGCCAATCCTAATTGAGGTTACTAAATGAGAACTACCTGTGTAAAAGGGGCAGCCTACAATCACCTGGTCATTTTGAAGCACTGACCATTGCTGTAAACATTTCTTGGGGCAGGAAAACATAGGTATAGGGCTTCCCAAACAATGCCTTTATCACACGTATTTTTTATGGAATAGAAATAAAGAACAAAATAAAAAAAGATAATTGATTTCCACAGTTCATGTCTTAGTTGGCTTTTCCAGGTTTCTTATAGTTGCTACAGACAAATTAAAACAGGCTTCACCACATAATGCCATGTAATATATTGGAACTACAACTCCCAGAATTCAACAACTAGAGCATGTCTATAACTGCAGCATTATAATACACCGCACCTGATGGGTTGTCCTAACTAGGACAGAGACTATTACACAAACTGTATTCCAGCAATCTCCAACGCTCCTGAAAATAAATAATGGCAGGTATTACTCCAGTAGTTCACACAGCAACTAAATTTGTTATAAATGGAAGGCAAAGCAAGGTATTTAGCTGGCAGCTTGTCTTGCTATGGTCCATTGGGTTGCAGAGTCAGGCATGACTTAGCAACTGAACACCAACAAACTAGTATCCATTTCCATTTTAAAAAAAATCCCACATTGGCTACTTGAAATCCCAAACCAACCAATGGTCTACCGGGTGGACTTTCCCCAAAATTTAAAGCAAGCAACATTTTTTCCCCACAACAACCAATAAAAGATTTCTCATCCATAATTTGTTACAGATTGCTAATAATGAGTCTTCTGGCAAAAAACGGGTTTCAACTGGAAATGCTTTGATGACAATCCAATCTGACACTGCAGTGCCTCAGTTGGATCAAAACACATCTGATGAATTCCTCTACTGGTAGTCCTTGACTTATGACTGGCCATTAGCAAGTATTTGAAGTTCTAATGGACCCCCAAAAGTTCTGAAGTTCTGACAGCCCCCCCTCCCCATGACATTTTAGGCATTTAGAAATTCTGATATTACCACCATTTGCAGCATCCTGTTGTCATGTGATCACAATTTACTTTTTTTTAAAAAAAAAAGGCATTTACTTCAGCAATGGGTTTGCTCAACGACTGCAGTTTACTTAATGACTGCCACAGAAAAGGTCATAAAATCAGGTCAGTCTCATGAGTGCTATCTTCACTCAAAACTATTCTCACTGCTTTATGCCTTTATTCCAAGTAAATGTGCTAAAGAAAAGAGGTTCCAGCTTTATGTCTCACTGGATGAATCAGTTAGCTACAAGCAAGAATGTAATCTTCATGAAAAACCCTTCCGCTAATAAAGAATGTGCTGTGTACGATTATGCTTCTCTCTGTGTGTGTGTGTGTGTGTGTTTGTGTGTGTGGTGTGTGGTGTGTGCGTCTACATTTTATTTTTTAAATTATCCATTTTTAAACCATTTGTTTAAACTTTATTAAATTCATGAATCTTAATAAGAATAATGGAAGAAACAGAATGTTTTAAATTAAACTATATCAGCACATTGCTGAAGCCTAAAAACGTAAAGCCAAACAACTTTATACAATTTATAAAATATATGCTGAATCAATTAAGAAGCTTGTAGTACAATACCCTGGGCTGGCTAAGTCTCACCCACCCACCCCCAACCCCCACCAGAAGAGAAGGTCTTTTCACCACGGGAGGCATTTCAGATTTGATAAAGAGGGTCACTGTGAAAATGCAAAGAGACGGTATGGTCTTCCCTCTTCCCAAGCCTCAAACTAATAGTTGTGCTAAGTTTGAGGATTCTCTGTACCATCTGAGGTTCTTCCTGTTTTTTTTTTTTTTTTTTGCAGGCAGCAACATCTGCAGATCAAAATCTATTCAGGGAACGCTTGAACCAGTGGAAAAGAAGCTGAGGAAGAGAATATCAACTCCATGATAGACTGTTTAATGCAAGGATTAACAATTTAAAGCCTTGCATTGTTGCAAATGTTTGGTGCAAATGTCAAAGTTGAAGGCTGGGAACTGAAGGAGGTGAAGGGTGAAATTGGATTCTCCAAGACTATCTTATCTAATTGTAAATTATTCTTTTGTTGTATCTCCTGAATTTAAATGCAATGTTGCTATGGGCTGGTGATGAGGCAAAATGTATTGATAAGCCTTGCCTTATTAACTGCTTCAATTACCATTCCTGCTGACTGAAGAGAAAATATTCCCAAATCAGGCCAAGAGCTGAGTGAAATTGTATTTGTGGAAAAATGGTTTTAAAAATGTAATTGTCATTTATCTGACCACCGTTTCATTCTCTTCAACCAGCAGGTCCAAGAGAATACTTTAGATTTTTGTACCCTACAGTTCAAAAAAAAAGTCTTCGTTTATAGTTTTACTTTGTTCCTTTCATTCCTTTCATAATTGCAAAATTAAAACGGCTCGCAAGGTGTCATCTGGCACAAATTTATTTTGTCAACTTGGTTTGACATACTACTTTTTCAAAAGCAGGCAGAACATCTAAAGGCAGTATGTGATCTAAAGATTTCCAAGGTATAGTATCTGCTTCAAAAAAAATCATTACAAAGAATGTACTTTATGTATATATACTGTGTGTGTATGCATATGCTACAGGACATATCACAAAACAGATATGGTCCCAACAATCTCATTTTGACATTAATGAAAAAATGCTTGTTAACATGGCAGGGTGGAGTTCTGTGTTACCTAAACACCCCAATTCAGTCAGCCTCTAAAGGTTTTAGCTGAGACCTCTCTAGGACAGTTTAGGGTCAAACTACCCTTATTTAAGCAGCCATGTCATACAAACTCAACAAAGATTGGGACTGTCAGCCCTAATTATCAAAAGAAAAATAAATTAGAAGCATTTCAAGCACATCATAGCTCCATGATGGAAGGCAATCAAATTATTGATATAAGTTCCAAGTAATGAAAGATTTCTCCATCCTTGTTAGTGCAATCAAATTATTGACTTAAGTTCCAAGTAATGGTTCATCTTTAAAGATTTCCATTGTGATAAAAGAAAGTGTTTACATTCTACAATTCCTTCAGAATTCTCTACTATGTCTCATATCATTCTAAGGGAGCCTTAACCCTCAGATCCAGTTTGATGGGTGTGGTGTGTAGAGGAGCTGCAAATGAAGACTTGCAATGCCCCCTTTTGTATGTGGAATACCACTTGAGGTTCCCAAGATAAAAGCTAATGACTGCATTCACAGATAATGCTAAACCAAGATGTTTTAACTATGTTTTTTTAATGAATCAGACTTCATTTCATAGATTTATTGGGCAAACTCATATATTAGCTAAATGAGAACAGTTCAAAAACAATATAGAACCACATTTTAATGTTTATAACTTGCGAAACAACTATTTTTTAATGTTCATTTTAGTCTAGCTGACTATGCAATGAACCATAACTATACAGTAATAATAATAAGCAAAGGTAGTACCAATAGTAATAGGCACCTTGGCTGCAATCTCAAAACAACTGGAACACCACTTGGAACACCTCTGGCCTCGACAGAATCACAATCGGTCGACTGCAAAAGCAGCTTTACTCAAAGCAGCTTCCATCCTTTAACACCATACCTTTAACAACATCAGACACCCACATCTGCCTATCCCAGGTCTTTGGGAAAGACTCAACAGGTGGATAAAAATGCCAAATCCAGTCTGAACACATAGCTGTCTGTACAATGAACTATAATAATAGTCTATTGATTAGGTATAAAATTTATTGAATATGTCAAGTTAAAATGCTATCTCGTATCCCAAACTGATTTAAGACAGTCCAAAATTCTCCAGAAAAACAATTCTGATGCAAGATGTTCCCAGAAAGCCTACATGATAGGTATAGAGATCAGTTCCAAGTAATAATAAAAAAATGACTGTCTCTATTGTGCCAAAAATCGCCATTTCTATTCCACTGCCAGTTCTTACACTATTTTCTTTTGTGGTACAAATCATGAAAAGGCTTGGTTTCAAACAAGAGTTCTTATTTTATGCAGTAATAAATCTATATTGTTTTCATTAATTTTATAACACATTACTGACATACTCATAAAGACCTTGCACTTGGCAATCCAGATGTCTGGCATGATACAAGAGAGATTAGCCACTTCTGGAAAATCAAGAAAATAATTTTGAACCCTGAATAAAATCATTGGGATTATATAGTTTTTAATTATCTTTAATTAATTAGTTCTAATACATTTGAAGGATATTTTTACAAAATACGTAAACTGAATTTGTAGGCATCAGCCTGAGTTTGGCAGATTGAAAATTAAACAGTTTCAATAACAGTTTTAGATATTTTCAGACCAAACTAAACAGTGTTAGAATGGCTACGCTAGAACTAAATACTATATATTTGTAAATCCAATGTTATACCCAGTTAATTGCTCTTTGTTGCCTTAAAATGCATATTTTAAAAAAAATATGAACCCCCAAAGACAAGAGTAAATATGTTTTTGAGGATATACAATTTTGTAATCTTAGGAAAAAAATATTTATATTCTATCCATCCATCCACCCACTCACCCTCCTACTGTACCTACCAATGAGTCGTGCAGAATCGAACCATCGGCCCATCTTGTCTAACGGACTATCAAACAAGTCACCTGGATTCATTTAGGAAGTTCAGAATCCTGAACAAGGAAATATTCACTTTCCTCTGTTGCTTCCCAGCAACCAGCACCTAAAGCATTCAGGAGGTAATAATAATTGAGTCAGCACCATTAGCTTACTGATAGCCTGGTACTCCATGAATCTGTCCAGTTCCCTTCCAAAATCATCCGAAGTGGCTGCCACTAGCACAACTGGTAGCAATGAATTCCAGTTTAAGAGAGTGTGGCATGAGAAAGTATTTCTTTCTGTCCATCCTGAATCTATCCACAAACCCTTCTGTTTCCTAACAGGAGTCATCTTGCATCAGTTCCCTAACCTTTAAAAATGACTCTTTCTCTATGTCTATTATAACAGTAAACAATTAAAAAAATATCTGACCCAATCATTATGTACTTTTTCCAATTGTGTTTCAAAAATCCATAGGGTGTGTTGCAGTGGGTTGATTCATTCTTTTATTTTTGTTGTTGTTAAGACAACCAAGTTAAAAGCCTGAAGAACACAAAGATTAAGACAAATAGCTCTCTAGCTCTTGTGGCCTACAAAAGGCAACACACAACCAATGGTCATGGCTTACTTCTTTTATGCTAACTTCGTATGCTGTGTTATTTTTCTACAGTGGAATAAAGTTATTATTAAATATTTAACAAACTATAATGCAAGGAAATGCAAGTGCATTTATGCTCTAAGAATACATGCTAGAGTCAGAGGAAGGCTCTGAGGAGTTCCAAGACTTACAGATGGACAAGGAACCTGGCCCCTCTACTTGCGCTCAGGCTGAGACACACCTGTGCTGGGAACCTGAGTTGGACAGTGATAAAGAACAGTTGGGCCAAATCCAGGATGCACGAAAGCGCAGGCAAGAGAAGCGAGTAGGACAGAGGAATGCAATGGGGCTGCTCCAAAGGCAAAGGAAAAGGCATTAGGAAGCCATGCCTTGGCTGAATTATAAAAGGGAAGGTGTAGGAGGTGCTGGTTGCTTGATTTTCACATACACCTCCAAACAATACACGCACTTGGGAATGAACAACAACAGTCCTGGTCTACTTCAGGGGTCCACAACCCTCAGTCCGTGAACCAGTACCTGTCCGTGGCATGCCAGCAACCGGTCTGCACAAACAAGGAAAACCCCATCCACAGGATACAGGCAGCATACAAAACCACGCCCCCTTTGGTACGCAGAAAAACCTCTCTCCACATAACCAGTCCCTGGTGCCCAAAGGGTTGGGGACCTCTGATCTACTTAATATCCAGAGACACAAGGTCCAATTTCCTTCCAAGTCTATCCTCAGGATCAAGAACAGCTTGATATGACCCAACAATCTCAAAATATGGTTGCAACTGCAGCTCCTAAAATTTTCATCCTAACCACACATTGGCTGGAAATTCTGAGACCTGCAGTTCTGATATATTGGGAATGAATCAAGATAAAAGAAAAGTACTGTACATGGTGAATCAGGTAGACCAGGTGTCCCCAACCTGTGGGCTGCAACCCAGTACCGGGCCATGGCCAATGCACGCACTTCTCCCAATTGCATTAGCACTGCCAAGTATCGTGCAGGCGCTAGCCACACCCTGAGTATTGCACAGGCGCTAGGCCCACCTGAGTGTCATGCAGGCACTAATCCCACCCCCAGCATCACGTGCACACTTGAACCGCCATTTGCATTGCGCACATGGCCCCATGCCTTCTCCTTCCTTTCCCTCCGGGCCACCAACCTAGAGAGGTTGGGGACCTCTGAGGTAGACAACTGGAATGAGGGCAACCCTCTGATGGTAGCTTTTAATTATACTTAATCATCAGACGGAGTAATTGCTATTGGTTTTTTTATTTTTTATTCTTGTCCTGGGCATTATACAAATTCCAATCCCAATAGAACTGGAGGTGAAATAAATTCTAAATGAAGATCAAAATAAGAGTTTATAAAAATTTATTGATGTTAACGTAGATTGAATCATTAAAGTAATATGTTTCAATTAAGGTTGCAACCCATTAAATCAGGATTGCAACTCCATTAAACAAATTGTTAATCACACAAAGGATGAATTCTTATTGTATCAAACAAATGTGCATACAAATAAAAAGTAAAAACGCAGTTTCCTATGAATTTCAAGCCTTTTCAATAGATAGAAAAGCTTTTTCTGACTTAATACAAGACAGCTCTGGCGGTGGGGAAAACTAAAATACAAAACTATGTTCTGTCTCTAAAAAAACATTGCCTGGTGCTTCATGATGTAAATTATTTCAAGAATACTGCAATCTCCTACATCAGTGATGGTGAACCTTTTAGAGACCAGGTGCCCAAACCGCAACCCAAAACCCACTTATTTATCACAAAGTGCCAGCATTGTGGTGCCCTTGGGGAGGGGCAGGGAGTGCCGCCTCTGGCACACAAAAACCAGGGGCGCAAAAATGGGCCACCATGCTGCAAGGCGCAAAAATGGCTGCTGCGATGGCGCGGGGTGCAGATACAAGGCGCTGCACCACATAAGAACGGGGCAAGGCTAGTGAGCATCATGCAGGCCCCAGCCCCACCCCATTTGCAGCACGTGCGTGCTCACGGCCCCATGTGTGCATGCACGCATGTAAAATGCTTCCCCCTCCCTTTTCTTCCAGTCCACCAATTGACAATGGTTGGTGACCTTTGCTCTACCACCTCTACTCGAGCTTGCTAGTTGGCTGCTTTGCCTC